>NC_056739.1:1706590656-1706690575 GCF_019279795.1 Protopterus annectens | reverse complement strand
TGCTACATGGTAGCTCCCTTCTTGTAGTAACCACTTCACCAGTGCTGTCTGCAAGTGTGCGGTCTGTCTGGATCTCCCCCAGGCTGCCAGACCCACAGGTTTGTCTTCAAGCCTGACTGCATGTAACTGCATGCACACAGGGTACTCCATTATCAAAATCATTCCCTATCAGGACATCTGCAGGGATGTCCTCAAACACACCTACTTGCTTGCTTCCTTTTCCACCCTCCCAGTCAAGTTGAACCCAAGCCAAAGGTGTTTGGAATAGGGTCCCTCCTAAAGCTCTGACTGGAGTAGACTACCCAAGCAAGTAGTGCTCCTCTCTTTAACCATTGTAGGCCTCACAATGGTTAAGTCAGAGGCTGTCTCTCTCTTAGCAGTGGCCTGTTGCCCATTTACTAAGGCTATAACCTCTTGTGGTAGTTTAGTACCCTTGTTGTCTCGAGACAACTTACTGCTGGCATTCTGTCATTCCCACTTACTGGCTCTCTCACCTCCCCACCTTGCCTCCGTGGACATCTATATGCTACATAGCCCCACTGGTTGCATTTAAAACATTTAACCCTTGGTCCTGGACGTGTACCTGGACTAGTGGCTTCCCCTGCTACTGGGGGACTCTGTTGGGGCAGTCTGGTTTGCCCACCATGGATTCCCTTAGACCCATGAGCAGCACTGGGTGTCCTTTTCCTGTGCAGTAATACCCTGCTTGCTAGGTATAGGTTTTCCTTCTTCCCCAACTCATCTGCAGTATTGCATTGCCTATCAGTTAACCAGATTCTCATGTCCTCAGGCAAAGTGCTACAGGCTTGTTCTCTCACCAAAAGGTCTGCCAGCCCTTCAAAAGTGGTGACCTGACATTCACTCACCCACCTATAAAAATAAGTGCTTAGTTCAGCAATACAGTCACACACACTTTCATTTGCCTTGCATCTATGATCACAAAACCTTTTCCTATAAGCTTCAGGTGTTAACTTAAAGCATTCTAAGAGACAATTTTCACAGTATTATAATTTAAGCAATCAGTATCAGGCAATTTAGAAATAGCAGTTACAGCTTTACCATGGAGTATGGGGGGGTCAGGAACCGTACCCAGAGCCCTTGATCAACATTATACTGTTTACATACCCTTTCAAACATATGAATGAAGCTATCAAAATTAACCCCCTCTGTAAATTGTGGAAGAAATTTACTGACTACTGTTGCTTCTGGGGTTCAGTTACTCCCTTCCCCATAACCTCCATGACCCTGGTGAAGAGTCAGCATCTCCTTTTCATGTTGCCTCTGCCTCTCATTCTCCTCATCTTCCAGACATTGTAGTTTCTCTGCTGCTTCTATTTTCAAACGCTTTGCCTCCAGTTCAAGTCTCTAACTCTAGACAGATTTTTAAGTCCTCTGTGGAAAGGTTGAACTGTCCATTTTCTGAGAGTGGTACATCTGCAAAGCCAGCTGAGTTGTCCTCCTGATTGCTGGTATGCGATGCAGCTGTGCCCAAGGCTACAATCATTTCTGCCTTAGTCAGGCTGGCATGCACCATTAGCCTGGCATATCTTAGCCAACTGGCTCCGTGTCCCTTTGTCAGAAACAGAATTTAGCATCTCTCTGTGAAAATACATAGCCTTTAGAAGTTTGCAACAGCTAGGAGACATAAAACAATACAACACTTACAAAACAATGCAGAAGGCACCCTAGTTCTAGACATCCTGTCTCCTTGCTTCTTTGAAACTAACTTTTATGACAATAAAACAATTTAATTTCAATCATTTTCTCAGAATTTTTTTCAAGTTAACCTCCTGTGTTCTAGTTTCCATTAAACATATACATCTAAACAGTTACAATAGTGCAAGTACGTTCCTGTTCTACTCCAATAGGGCATGCTGTGGTTACATTTTATCTCAGTACTTTACACACACTTCTGGATAAATCATATCAATATTCACATAAGACATAGAAGTATTTACAAAATTCCTGATAGCTGGGCTGGCAGTGTGACAGCAGGAACTGAATAATTTATGTAATGTTGCTTAGGTTATAGGATATATAGCAATATATGTGAAGTATAATGTTTGCAAATGTGAACTTGTTAATACAATTTGACAACTTTTATATAAATGTAAATATTCCTATTTCACAAGTGATAATTCAATAAAGGTGTTAAAAATTGTTTGGAGAACTATTAACAACCTCAAATATGCAGATAATACTACTCTAGTCCTATCAATTCTTTGTAAATAGATGGAGAAGAAGAGAGGAGACAGTGGCATATTTTATTCTCCCGGGCTTAAAGATTTCTGCAGATGGTGACTGCAGCAATTAAATTAAAAGACACTTGCTGTCTGAAAGGAAAGTTATAGCAGAGCTAGATTAGATTTTAAAGAGCAAAAAGATCACATTGACAAAAAGAGATCCTTACACCGAATGTTATGGTTTTCGCAGTAGCAACATATGATTACAAGAGTAGGAGTATAAGTAAGGCTATGCACCAGAAAACGGACACTGTTGAACTATTGGAGCTGAAGGGGATAGGGATTTGTGGTTCTAGTTAGCCGACTGCTACCACGTAGGTGAAGGCTTGCAGGCAAGGAATAAGGCTGTAAACTGGGGAGGTAAGCTTGTCCCAACCAAGCTGGTGATGGCAATCCTCTACAGAGTGGGTGTAGAAGCACCCACACACTGGAAATGGGCATTACTGGTTATAACGCTATGACAGCGGTGCTTACGTGAGCACAAGGGGCAGAGTTAGGGCCATAAGCAGAAAAAGCACTGATGGCTGTAATCAGCTCTCGCCTCTCAGGGAATGAATGGACCAGGAACAGAGCTACTCACCCTGAGAGGATGAAACAGGCCACTAGATCACAAGGAAATGATGGTCAGCAGGCAGGAGAGAAAAAATGGTTTCTAAATTCAACTAAGCATCTCCGCTCCTTCGCTGCCCATCTGTTTATTCTTGGAAGGTCAGTTATGATAACCAAATCCATTTTAAACTGGTTGCCTCTCTTATTCTTTAATTTTTTTTTTTTTTTAATTACAGACTATTTCAGCTTAACTATTTACAGTTTCACTACACACATGCAACTTTTCTTGCTATGGTTATATGAATAAGAAAAGTGGGCCTTTGCTAACTCTGTAAACAGACTTCTCTTCAAAAGCTACTCAGATTATACTTGCCTACTGTTGCCCTGTGGCACAGGAACAGGGTGTTCACCTGCAGTGCTGCTAATCCTGGATTGACTACATTTGGAGGAAAGGTTTCAGCAACCAACACTCAGCTTGCCTATCGGGGGGGGGTTGAATTTTTGCAGCACAGTGCTGTTCTCCATCAGAGGCTGGACAACATCATTAGTGCCATATACATGCAGATGTGATCACAAAGGAGAGTACAAATTATCAACATATCATGGGTAAAAGTGTCCAAGACCACATAGTTGCATCACTGTATGTCCCTCCCCTTGGGGAAGTCTAGGGTATATTAAAAAGATTCACACAGTCAGCAGCAGATGATGAAGAAGCCACATGCTTCAATCTCTTCTGCTATCGCAAGAATAACTGAACGTTCTGCCAGCTGTGGAGTGCTCCTAGGCTGCTGGCTTCAGTCTGGGGGAGAAAAGCCCATCTCGGTAGAGGGAACATATGTAGAAGGGAGAGGCACTGACTACATGCACATGGCCAGTCTGACCAAGATGGAAAATAATAGAAAAATATATATATATATATATATATATATATATATATATATATATGTGTATCTGAGAACTCAAAAGAGTATTACTTTTTATAGAAAATGGTGAAATGCACTAAGGATCAACAGATTAAACCCACTACCGTGAAGCTTCCTTAGTACAAGAATGGACTAAAAATACTACTTCTCAACTCCAGAACCATCTGCAATAAAATACAAGAATTTTAAGCATAGATACACATCATGAAATATGATGTTTTAATGCTCTCTGACACTAAGTGAATTTGTTATAACTTGATATTCAATATATGGAAATTAGAGAAGAGCAGAAGGTATATTCATGATGGTGCAAACTTTCATTTAATGGAAAACTCCGCCTTACAACTAAAAAAATGTATTTTTTCACTCTCTCTCAGTTTTCTGTGTTATTTTAACATCTCAAAATCACTCTGACTGCTTCTTACAGAATTTTCATACATTTTCTGCAAAATGGCTGTCGATGGGGCTTGACATATCACGTGAGCTTATTTTTTTTCAAGACTTTCTCTTTCCCATAATCCATTTCAAGTCTGTTTTATATGAGTCATGCTATATGGACATAAGGAAGTAGTGGTCTATTCCCATGCCATTGACATATAATGGGATAAATGTCAGTCACTGTCAACTTATATACTGTCTGGAACAGGAGTGCGACAGGACTGCTTCATTTATTTCTTGAATGGCTCTCAATTGTGCATTTCTCGGGGCTTGTTTTATACTATACTAAGGAATTATACAGCTGTAACCAAAACAATTGCTAAATTGCAGGCCTTTGTTCAAAAGTATCTTTTTGTAGTCCAAGATGAACTGACAACCCCTCCCCCTGCACTTTGGAAAATGTGCTGATCCTTTACAAGAATTATTAGAAAAATATTTTCTGACTTTTCTCTAAATGTCAGACATCTTTGATAATATATTCAAGTTATCTTAAAATGTAAAGTGGTAAAAACAACAAACATTTACAGTTTAAAACTTAGCATTTCAATACTTTGATACTGCTTATGTAAAATTGTCAAAAGAGGTGACAACTGCCTTTGAACCATTGACTGATCCAATTGCTCTGTTTTTATGAAAGGCATGGCTACACTGGAAACAGCTGTGAATCAGTGTACGTTCTCTTCCTCTCTACAATAAAGACAATGGAAAACAGTTTCACACCTCTGTCTTGTTTACAGCAGCCTGAGCTCTTGACTACAAATTTCTCTGCATCTGTGGTATGTCATGCAGGTGTAGAGAAATTCCACTGCAACTTATGTGAGAAATTAAGCTTAAAAAAGTGGGTGGTCTTTCGCTTCCATTGACACCAAAGTGAGGAAATGAAAGTTTTGTAAAGTACAAGCAGGTTTCAGGTACCTACACAGTACCATAATCATATTGCAGGGAGAAAAGCAACCTAAGAGTTGAAACTGTAGCAGAATGTTGAATTTTCCTTTAATCCAAGTTACACCAGAAAAGCTTCAAAATATAACTGTAAGAGAGGCACTAGAAGTAACCATAAGAACAGGCAAAAAACAAGCAATCCAAATTGGATACAGTTATCTAAAGCCTGATAAGTTAAAAAAATCTTCACCTGATACATTGGAATGGTTCTCTGACAAATGTATTAATAATACTTGAAAATTTCAACATACCAGAAATGCATCAAATATTTTTCTTGTGGAAAATCTCAAAGAAGACACCAGCACCCCCTTCTACAGATTCTTAAGTCAGTCTCAAAGGAGGTATAGAGCACTATAACTGAACTCTGCATATAACATGCAGGAATTAGAAAATATGGTGAGGACCTACAATAAAAATACAGGTCACACAGCCCACATATAGATTGTGTTTATTTATTCACTGGCAACAGGATCAGATAGGAAACACTCACTGAGTGTTATACTTACCTGGACGATGACAAAAAGAAGAAAGAGGCTAAAAAAAAGAAGCTAGAGGAAGTGAATATTAGAAAGTAAAGAGTTAGCCAAGCCAAACAAAATCAAACTTATCAGTTCATTTATTTCAAAAGGCAGTCTATATATTATGAGCAAGGGTGGAAAAGAACTAAGGAGGGGTGGATTACTCCTACCATAACTAATATGCTTATATTGATAATAAGGGAGATTTCTCTGAAGAATACTTCTACAAGCACCAGAGTATTTTACCTATATATGAAGCCTTATAAAACATACTGAAAGAATAGAAGCGATTTACAAACCTCCTAATGCAACACTTAACAAATGTAGAGCAACTACGTGTTGTTTCAACTGAATGGTTATGCAGTTGTGAAAAAGCAATCTTTTTATTCTTTCGTATGCATTACTCCTAAATGAGTAGCCATATATCATGGAAATGGCACTGCCTATCAGCTGTCGGTGCCCAGAAGCTGGTCTGTGCATCCATGCGGCCAGAGTGCCATTTTGTCATGCAGAAGTAACAGTGCTGCTAGGTTCATCTAGTCTTTTCCTCCCAAAATGCAGCTTATACCATCCCATAACTCACCTTTCGGTTCAGGAGTGCTTCAGAAACAACTGATAAGTAAAGACCCTTGCAGTTCTGAAAGAAGATTTTGCTTGGGAAGCGGCTTTCCTGTAGTGTCTTTTCAATCTCATTGTTCAGTGGTTCCACGAAATTCCCTCCTGTCAGCTGACTACTGTCAGAGTCTGAAAATGAATCCTCAGACTCTGACCCTGAAATACTGGAGATGTCACCTGCATAATTCAAGAGAAAATGAGATTTTGAGAAGTTTAATTAAAGAAGCACAACAATATAACTAGGATAGCAAACAGCTGAATATAAAAATAAACTATTTAACTTGGTAATCTACGATGTGTTCCACTGCTTAGTGTCCTGGACTGAGAATAAATGGTGTCTTGTCATCGGTGCTTATTCCGTGAATTTAAATATCTTTTCAAATGTAACCCATGAAAAGGAAGTATGGTTATGTGGGCTACAGTTTAAACACAACCTTAAAATATGTAAATGTCATTGCATCCATGTAAAACCTATTGAAAAACAATGCTGCAAAAGTAATTTTGTCTCTAAAATAATGAAAGTATGCCATAAAGAGGTTAATATTCCATTTGTTCTCAAAAGGAGAGAAGTAACATAAGAAAATGTCAAAATATTTCCTTGCCTTTAAACAAGAAAGTGTCAGCTGTCAGAGGTACTAGGATGAATTGCAGGCATGAGAAAAATGTAAACCAGATATAACAAAAGGCAACCAAAAAAGTCAACACGTCTTTAATAACTGTCTATAGAAATTTTAGGGAAAAAACAGTTAAAACTAAGTTAAATGTGGAAAACAAAAAACAGTTAAAACCAAGTTAAATGCATGTCCTTCACAATGATTTGGTTCCATTTTTTATGCTTGTTACCTGCAAGATCCTAGAAAGAATAAGTGTGACACTTGTTTAATTAAATACATTTAGTGTATCTAGTAAACCCTCTCAATGAATTTCATAATCAATCTTCATTTCATCCATTTCTTCCCTTTCATTTTTCAAAATGTCCAACACTCTTGAAAGCCTTTGAGAATTCTCTTTCCACATCCCATTTTGGTAACTCATTCCAGGAGTCCACTGTTTTTCAATGAGGAAACATTTTAAAGTTTCAGGGAGTAGTTATTCCCTAACAATCTGTTGATTAAGCTCCCTCTTCCACCTTCCCTGCACTTCCTGTTTAAAGTGCCTCTTTATATCTACCCAGCATGCTCTTGTACATACCTATGTCTTCCACTCCATCAGGTCTGCAATTCCTCTAAATCCTTATTACACCCTTTCCACCTTCATTCCACATACTTTCTGGTGGCTTTTCTCTGGACTCTGCAGCAGGCTGATGTTTCTTCCCCTGTATGGTCTCGAAAACTATATACAGTATTAGACCTGGTTTCCAAAGGTTATTTCCATTTCTGGTTTGCAGTCAGAAATGAGAGAGGAAACACCAAGAGCTCAATACTAATGTGGATGAAAACTTTTTCAAAACTGCCTTTTTTGTGCAAAAGCTGAAAAATGCTGAATGTTTAATAATTCTTGAGCAGAAACAAGAGGTACAATGACTAAGAAGTAAGCCCCCACTCCCACTGCAATGGGTTCGGGTCCATGTACTGCTTCCAACTTAAAAAAGAAGGAATTTTTGAAGTTGCAATCTGTGGAGCAGATAGTGCAAAATAAAGGTGCAACTGAACCACAACCATTTTTTTAAGAGCTGAGGGAGTAAAAGCACAGATAAGAAACCTGAATTTGTCAAACAGAGCTAATCTCTAGCAACAAATGCACAAAATGCGCTATGACCTGCAGCTAAAACAATATTTATCAATAAAGGATTTTCATCTGGTACTCTCAGACTTTTGGAACAGCTGAAAGCACGCTGAATTAAAAACTAAAGTGTCAACTTTTTTTCACTCCTTACAACCCAGCATGCATTTGTGTGCTGTTAAAGAATGATGAGAATTTAAAAAGAATATTAGTAATAATGAACATCTGCTGTACCTTTTTGACATGGCAGAAAATATATGATGCGGTATAAATATTGTCAGTGGAGTAACAGCACAGTCACCTTTGGTGCTGGAAGACCAGAAGGCGGTCTGTTCTTTTCCCACTACAACTGACTGGATTACCGACACAGCAGTGCAGCATACATAGGATGCTGCACTCCCGAGTGTGCTGTCCTTTGGATGAGATGTTAAACCATGGGGTCCTATCTGCTTGAGTTGATGGTAGCTCATGTTGATGTAAAAGATCCCATGGTACCTACTGAGAAAGTACGGGAAGGTCCCCTATGCCCTGTCCAAATTTCCCATAGTAGTAGAAATACCACATCAGGTCTCCCCTGGTCATCAAAAGATAGATCAGATAGAAAGATAACGAGAGATACATACATACATAAATGAATAGCAGCCTCTTAAATGAACGTTGAAAAACTGTGGCTATGCAGTTTGTGCTTATTGGCTATAATGTTCCTGGAGATGGCTGGCACTATATGAGAAACAGGACATTTTAAATTTACAGTTACATTTGAACGAAGTCAGTATAACTATTCTGGTTTCAACAAATGTAGAGGTAAAAAGGGAAAGAACTAGCAGCTTGGGCTCCAGGCTTTTGACTTTGTCACTCTCAATTTATTATCTTAATCCAGTTTGGATTAATTAATAATTACTGTACTGATTGCTGTAAATACTTGCATTTAACCACCATTGAAATGTGAGCACAAATTAAGAAATATTAAAAGAGAGTGATAACATATTGTATATGGTGGATATGACTGAAGTTTTTAAATGTAAAACCAAAGGAAGTATAAAGAAAGTTGTTAGACGTGACTGGTATCACTTTGGTTCATAGCAGTTTATAAGCCATCTGGTTCAAAATGACCACCAAGTATTCTAGCTAAAGCAAATCAAGACTTGTAAGTTTATTAGCAACCTAATAAATTAGTCTAAGTATTTGTGCTGATCAAGAACAGTCATATAACATGCCTTAGGGGTGAATCTGCAATTCTTATTCTAAAGTCAAGACTAGATTTAAAGGTAGCCAATGTGTTTCATTGCTTGAAATGCAAGGAAAGAATATTCCACAGGTAAGAAAGCCATTGAGTTACATATCTATGCTGCCAATATGCCTGATGCACTTGGTGACGAAGACTGATATCTTTCATGGAATATTTGTGGTCCTAACAGTTTTCCGGAGGTGAAGGAGTTCAGGAGGAGGCAGGAACATTCATGCCACAGGAAGCTAAAGAAAGGTTGCCACTCAGGTAATGGAATGAAAAGGAATATACTGTAAAGATTTTCAATTTATCCAGGTAGCTTAAGGAGCTAAGTCCCTTTATTTTCTTAGTTAAAAATCTTTTGAGATCTTTCAAGTTGGGTGATGTGTTTGTGTACATGCTGAAGGGGACAATGTATTTGATTTTAGGCATTAATGATGGATGAATAGAAAGGAATTCAAACTTCTTTGGCGCTACATGGTATTCCCTTGGAAATTAATGGGAATTGTAGCATGATTTTTTTGACTATTGTTAATATGGATAGCTTGGTATCGATGAAGGTACCTAGATCTCTGACCATGTCAGTTTTAAGTGAGGTGTTTTTATATAGTAAGAATGTGAGCAGTCTGGTCTCCCAATAAGATTACACTACATTATCACAGAGTTTGAGTTTAATCCCGCAGTCTGTATACCACGTGTAAGATTATCTTTCACTTAAATGTAGTTTGTTAGACACAAGTACAGTATTCTTTTTGCATAGGCCTAAAAATGCAGCCATATTAAAGCAGGACTATATCTTCAGTTTATATCATAGCAATGACCCATGGCTGGATGTAGGTAAGGCTGGATTTACCCATGGTGTGCTTTGGTCACGAGGGCGAAGCCAGAGTGAACAAACAAGGCCAACCATGGGTAAATCTAGCATTACCCACACCCAGCCATGGGTTATTGCTATTATACAATGACATTATTTAACAAAAAAGGTTACTTGCTTTTCTTAAATAATGTGTTTGTATGATGTCTCAGTGGTGCTCTTCCACTGCTTTCTGGTATCATGGGGCTTTCGTGATGTACTGTGCATGTGTATGGGACTTGCGTTCCCACACTTACACAATACATCAATGCTTTGGAAAGGAAGCAATGGAGAAAGGAAGATCTCTGTTGCTTTTTCTTAAAAACTTTTTTAATTAAAAAAAAATATATATATATATATATATATTTATTGAAATTCGGACAGTTCAGACATACGAGAAAGAAAGGGCACAGAAAATACAAGGATAATCCGGTACGTTTCATTAGTTTTGCATAATGTACCAGATTTTCTTTGTATTTTTTTCTGTCCCGTCTCTCTCGTACCTGTTCGTATTTCAAAGTTTATTTATTTTAATTAAGAAAACTGGAAATTTTCGAAGCATATATTAATAGAAAAAAGTCTGAGTTGCCAGACTTTTTTCTATTGGTATATGATCGATTTTACAACGGGCTTGCTGGTTGGGCTGACCAATCAGCATGCACATTTTTGAACGTTAATGGCCAGTCATTGTAGAATTTACATTTTACATGCAGTTTCAATAGAAAGGAATGTTTCATTACAAATGAATAACCTTCACTCAAGAATACTGACAAGAATAAAATGTGCTAACAGAATGTGCAGTACAAACAGATATTGTTCAGATGGTATGCAGCTTGGGAACCAAGTTTAAAGTGGTGTGTAGAACATGAAGAAATTTACAAGGTTTTAGTATTATTAGGAAAGAAACTTCAGACACAGAAGTCAGCAAGTTATTTCGGACTGATGCACAGTCATGGCAGTGCAGTCTACAGAAATTTGGTATAGACAATTGAGACTGAGTGCAGAAGGAATAATTCTGAGTACAGAAACTATGGAGAGTATAATGAGTAAACAATTCTGATTACAAAAACTACAGAAAGTATAATGAATAATTTATGATTACAGAAACTACTGTTAGTATAACGAGTACTAAAGCTACAGGCATTACAATTCAATCAATTTCAGTTTATCAGCACTGTTGAGAAGGTAAGATTTGATTTGGATATTGTTGACATCTACCTCCATTGTATAAAATAAAACATTCTTAACCAAACTACAGTGTATGCAGACTTTTATTCTGAAAGGTACAAAGATTTGGCAAATAAAGGAGAGACTGGCTCAGTAAATAATTCTGAGTACAAAAACTACAGACAGTATAATGAATAAATTATGATTACAGAAACTACTGTTTGCATATCTCGAACTGTTCAGCACAGTTTTGGGTAATTAAAAGATTAAGACATTCATTCCAGTTTTCAGTTATTTCTAGTTTATTTCCAGTACTCTAAAGTTCTCTCCATTCTTGCGCCATGCACTGTTATAACAGAGTCCTTGTTGGAGTATCAGAGAATCTGCAGAGGAGATAACAGCAGCAACTCGCTTGCAATTATCAGAAACTTAGTCAGCCGAAAGTCTTTGATATTTGCCTACACATCAGAAAATAAAATATCAGAAAGTAGGGATACCAGGTCTGAGGGCACCCTATCAGAATTTCAAAAGTCTGCAATGCAAGCCTGAAAGACAAACATTAAGCATGATTGCACAGCTGCAACGGTGAAGTGCAGAACTTGCCATTACATTAAAAGCTTTTTCCTGCAACAGGGCAAGCCCCCTTGCTACACTCACCACAGCCCTGCTACTAATATATACCATCTCTAGAGATCACTTCAGAGAAGGAGGAATTCTCTGAAATGCAGCAGTTTTGGGATGAGTATACATTTCTCCCTATCACACTTAAGTTTCCCTCTGTTTCTGGACTTGTACCAGCATGTCTCGAACATAGAATGGGAATTTGGACAGAGCCGTGTGGAACGCTACTATTGATTTTCCTTTTTTTTTTTTTTTTTTTTTCTGGAAGTGGTACCACCAACCCTCACTATATGGATTCTATCAATGAGACGGCTGGCTTTCCATCATGTGGCATAAAGGTTAATGTTTGGTAAACTCATCAATAATACTGGCATGGAGAATAGTGTTAAAGGCACATTCCAGGTTCAGGTAAACAGTTTGGACAGACTGACCCTTGTTAATGGCTTCAGTAATTCTTTCATAGAAGTTAAATAAGCTTCAGTGACTAGATCCACCTTTTACATATTCAAAATTGGGCAGGGTCAAGGGACTGAAGATCATCAACTACGCTGACTGCAAGTTCATCTTTGATGTGCTCCATAACTCTTGCATATGATACTAGTTAATCTCATACAGTTTCATTTTTTTTCAAGGTCTGTGAAGGGCAGCCCTTCTAAACTGACACCCCTATGTGAGTTCTGTAAACATCTGGCACGGAAAACCCATGAAGTGGATAAGGTTTAATAGGTTCAGTAGTGGATGAGCAAAGTTATTTTTAGCACTTACAAGGAAACAGCCAGTAATCTTGCTAGGGTCCATGGAACATGCTTTCTTTAGTTTTCAGTGGTGTTGACAGGATTTCATCTACAGTGATTCTGAGTAAAAAGGGGGGTAGAGAATTGAGTGGATGGACTGACAGTGGGGCTGAACTTGTCAGCTAAAATGTTGCTGATGACTTGCACATCAAAATAAGTTGTAACATTGGATAAAAGTTTATGAAAGCACTGGATGTCACTGCTAAATTCCCCAATATAATTAAAAAGGCCTTATGATTATCTTTACAGGAGTTTACAATTTTATTAGAAAAAGCAAGACCAACTAGGGACCTAATGTGCTTCAGATTCCTGCTAAACAAGCTTTGGTGTGAAAGGAGAAATGATGCTTAAAATTTATATTTAGTAGTCTTTTCCTCCTGTAATACAATTTTATGTGAGAATTTAATCATAAATGTTTGCTTTTGAATTTTCAGTTATCTTTACAGTGGGCAGGGGTAGATACCGCTACACAGCGGTTAAGATGCAAAAAGAATTCAGAGACATATTTAGCAGGGCTGGAAGCGTGGCCATTATGGAGAAGTGAATTACTGAAATTCTCTAGGTCATCAGAAAGTAAGTATATGGCCCTGGAATACTGGGGTATATACAACCAATGATATTAGTTTTAAGGGACAGAATAAGGGACCTGGAACGCTAATTCCACCTAATACGCGGCTTCTCAGCGCTTCTGTGGATCACTAGTGATATCTGCATTGCTTACTGTACTTATTCCCTTGTTTCACTTGAAAGAAAGTTACTGTTTGTCATTTTTGCATTTAAGTTACCTGTAACACATTGCACTTAAGTTACCTGGCACTTGCTCACTAAAGCAATTATATAAGTCAGCACTAAAAATTAAAAGCACTACACCCTCACTCCCCACTGGCCCTTGTTTTCAGTTATAAAGGAATTCCCAATATTATTCTAGCATGTCCAAAGGTCAGTTGTCAATCTCCTCTCCGGTCCAGCTGGTGAATCTGGGAATCTTGAGGCAATGTTACAACTGCCTCATGTACACAGACAACCCTCTCCTCCTCCCAACAAATTCCAACACATGTGAGAGATGCAACCATATAGCCAAACTGGAGGCTAAGCTCTCTCAACTCAGTACTGGCATAACCAGTCAGGAGGAGAAGGAAACCACACTCACTACAATTCCAGTCTCACATAGACCTACCACGACAGCAAACCAAACACATAATCACACAAAAACATACTCGGAGGCTCTAAATAAAGATCTGCCTAAGCAGCAGAGACCTCCAAAGCAGACACCCAAGCAACCGCTACCCCAAAACAAAACACGTGCAACACATATCTCACAAAGCCAGTGTGCCAAACAGTCACAGCCCTTAAGACTAAACAACACACCTGATACACTTGTAATAGGTGACTCTATCGTCAGGCACACTGACGTCCCGCTCACCAGGCTGAACAAGGAGAGGGTCACGGTGAGCAGCCTGTCGGGCGCTAGGATCCGCCACATAACACAAGCACTCAGGTCATTCCAAGGCAAGTACAAATATGACTCAGTCATTGTCCATGCTGGTGTGAATGACCTGAGACGTACCTCCCTGGACTACATGAAAAGAGACATAGAGGAGCTCTCTGAACATGTAGCCCAGGCCGGTATGACCTTGACCTTGAGTAGCATCTTACCCTCACCAAGAATGATGCCACAATATGAAGACAAGATGATCAATTTCAACAAATGGTTTAAGTACTGGTGTCATTCAAAGGGGATCCAATGCCTGTCAGCTTGGGATGATATGCTCGACAAGCCACGATGCTTCGCTAGGGACGGCTTGCACCTGTCACCCCTGGGCTTTCGGATATTGGCAAAGGCTCTTGCTACCCCCATAGTGCATTTTTTAGGCAAGGCTCAAAAGACAAGCCCACCTCCATAGGTATCACAAGGGATAAGAAACTAAGAGTAATGCTACTCAACACCAGAAGTTTAAACCTCAAGATGCACGCACTCGAAACTCTCCTTAGCATAGAGAACATCGATATCTGTGCAGTAACAGAAACCTGGTTCAGGGCTCCAGAGAGCACCCCAGCACTACCAGGTTATACCTCATACCATGCTTTTCGGCCCCAAAACATGGACCGAACCACAAAAGGAGGGGGAGTATTGATATTCATCAAAGATACCCACACCTCCAGGTTGGTGGCAAAGCACGAAGCATCAGAGACTATCCATGTGCAACTAACAGTGGGTAAAACTGCCTTCCAGTTTATAGCTTGCTACAGACCACCCTCCCAAACCCAGGAACCCCACTCAGCCTTCCTGATAACACTGGAAAATATGAAGGTCTCTCCAAACACCATTATATTGGGCGACTTCAACTACCCAAACATAGACTGGGAACATTACTCTAGCTCCAACACCCTAGCACAAAGGTTCCTAGAAATATATATAAACTCAAATGCTATGGAACAACTTGTTACCACTCCCACAAGAGGGGAAAACATACCGGACCTGATCATCACCAACATGGGGACTCTATGCTCCAGACCAGAAGTGTATCCCTCACTGGTAAGATCAGACCATAAACTAATCTCACTGGATATTCACATCCCGACTCCACCCCCTGCCCAGAAAACCACAGTGAAAAACTTCTCTAAAGCAAATTTCACACTCCTCAAAACCAAGGTGGAATCCTTCAAAGCCCCTGGGCCTGTGGAAAATATGGCCCAGACCGCAGAATCCTTTATAAACGCATTCTATGAACACCTTCAGGAATGCATGGATCATGCGATCCCAAATAAAACCAAGACCCAATCCTCCAAAGGCAGTGGTGGACCCCAGCCATAAACAAACTATACAATAGAAGGAGAAAGCTACTAAATGATAGAGCAAAATCCCAAAAAGGGAAGGCATCACTGATCAGTATTAGCAAAAAACTACGGGCACTCATAAAATTGTCTAAGGCCAGCTTCGAGAGAAAAATTGCACAGGACACTAAGGATAATCACAAGGCTTTCTTTAGTTTCTTTAGTTATGTTAGGAACCTGGGTGGTAATTCCCAGATATGCTCAGAATTAGTCCAAAATGACAAAAAATACACCAAACCCACAGACATTGCCAACATCCTAGCTGACAGGTTCAGCGCAAACTTCTCCCTCCCACCAAAAGGGCAAATATCTATCCCAGCAGAGTGCTGCCCCCCTGACATCTCAGATGCTCAGGTAAGAGCCGCCCTCTCCAAAGCAAAAAACACAACATCAATGGGACCAGACGGTGTCCCGGGCTACGTCCTACATGAACTCCAAGAAGAGCTAAACCCAAACATAAAACTACTGTTCAATCTCAGCCTTATTACAGGATATGTGCCCAAAGAGTGGCGTACAGCAACAGTGGTCCCTCTCCATAAAGGTGGTGCCTCAACGGATCCTGAAAACTATCGCCCCATAAGCCTGACTAGCTTGGTCTGCAAAGCTATGGAAAGGATCATCATGGACCTCATAAATAAAGATATTGGGGACCTACAGACACTGGATCCTACCCAGTTCGGCTTTGTTAAGGGCAGATCCTGCCTCTTAAACCTGGTTGATTTCTTTGAAACAGTCACCAAGGCCATTGACGAGGGGAAGGTGGTCCACACGGCCTACCTGGACCTCGCAAAGCCTTCGATACAATACCCCACTCGGGCATTATAGATAAGCTCACCAGCTTAAATATAAACCCCTATGTCACTAGATGGATTGCAAATTGGCTCAAGGACAGAACCCACATGGTTAGAATTGCTGGAGCCATGTCAGACTCCAAACCAGTTACAAGTGGTATCCCACAAGGCTCAGTCCTGGGACCTCTCTTGTTCGGTATATATTTCTCGGAGGTACAGGCCAACATGGAAGGACTGTGGCTGACCAAGTTCGCAGATGACTGCAAACTGGGTGCCATAATCGACTCTCCAGCCGACACAAGCATCCTCCAAAAGGGCCTCATAGAAAGAGACAACTGGTGCCAGAGCCATGGCCTCAAGCTAAATGCCAAAAAGTGTATAGTCATCCCCTTTGGCAAAACAAAGTGCCACAAATTACCACATAGGTGGTAATCCATTAAGTACAGAAGAAGTAATTAGGGACCTGGGGACCCAAGTTGATAGCAATCTCTCATTTGACAACCACGTGGCCAAAGTGGTTAGAAAAACATTTTATATAGCCCACCTAATCATGAAGGGATTCACATCTAGATCAGGGAGGTCATCGTGCCTCTTTACTCATCCCTCATCAGGCCCATAATTGAGTACAATGCCCCTTTTGGGATGTACCTTACCAGACACCTGCATCAACTGGAAAGACCCCAAAATACCTCACCAAGAGGATCAAAGGGCTCAAACAGATGCCATATGCTGCCCGGTTAAAGAAACTCCAGCTCTACTCAGTGGCATACCGCCTATTCATAGGCGATCTGTGCCTGACGTATAAAGCCATGTCCAACCCGGAATTAATGGACATGCTGCACCTCAGAAAATCCAAATCCCATCGAGCTACGCGCTTGAGAGACTTGAACCTCAGCACTGAAATAAATAGGACATGCTGGAGGGACAGATTCATAACCCAGAGGCTCCCTTCACTCTGGAATAAAATCCCAGTCCAGGTTAGGCAGAGTCCCTCATTGACTCTCTTCAAGAGGAATCTTGATGAGTGGATGGGAGATCGTAGGTTTACCCTAGGTATCACTTCTGTGTCACTGTTAGACAGAGGCACAGTATACTAACCTTGAAAAAGGGCATAGCAAAATAAATTTAAAATGGGTGGCGAAAGCCAAACACATTCTGGCTAGGCTTATAAACGCCCTAGGGCAGATAGCCTAGTATGAACCTATGAACCTATGAATAACTGCATGATTGGACTTAAGAAAGAAATTATGAATACTGGGGTGCAGGCTGGAGCAATATTTGTAATGAGAACAAAAAAGGAGACTTAAATGGACACATGTCAACAGCCACACCAAATGTCCAATAAGACGACAAAAATAGCTGCTTCATAAACCACAGAGAATAAAAAGCACTTTGTTAACTAAACAGGTTAGTTATTAAAGCACCTTTTATTCTCTGGAGTTTGCGAAGCAGCTATTTTTGTCACAATAATTGTAAGGGCAAGGTCAGCAGATATGCACCTGCAGATTGGAGAAGAGCAAATTGATCTTATTTTTTGAGACACCAATAAACCTTTTTTTTTAAACAAAAACATGTTTATTGAATTAGCACTTATGACATAGGCAATTATATATTTAAATAAGTGAAAACAAACCATATTGACATATTTTCAGTTGCAAACATTACACATCACTTATAATCTTCTATACAGTCATTGTCAGTCAAACATCATATAGCTCATTCAATTCCTGCCTTTCCTTAAACATCATTCCTCCTCCAAAACATTCTTCTGCAGGTACTGGTCCCGAAATTCCAATTTTTCCAAATAATTTGCTCCTACCCTTTTCTACAGATCCCACTTCCAGTTCTTTTATCTCTGTTACTATAAAGAACAGATCTTTTTAATACGTATTTTCACTGCTGATGAGCGTCTCTGTCCATAGCGTTCTTGACCAGCCACTGCAACTACCTCCCCTCGGCATCATCTTGTTGATTGAGCCCAGAAGCCACATTTCAAAACTGCCACATGTTGGGTGTTTGTAGTGTGTAAATCTTTACATTCAAATCTACTAACAAAACCCCTACAACTACCTCCCCTTGTCATCATCTTGTCCACTGAGCCCAGGAGCCACATTTCAAAACTACCACATGTTGGGTCTTTGTGGCGTGTAAATCTTTACATTCACAGCTACCAGCAAAACCCCTACAGCCACCTCCCCACGGCATCATCTTGTCCATTGAGCCCAGGAGCCACATTTCAAAACTGCCACATGTTGGGTCTTTGTGGCATGTAAATCTTTACATTCACAGCTATCATCAAAACTCCTACAACTACCTCCCCTCAGCATAATCTTGTTCACTGAGCCCAGGAGCCACATTTCAAAACTGCCACGTATTGGGTCTTTGTGTTGTGTACATTTTTACATTCACAGCTACCAGCAGAAGTGTCCACTGCGGTCACCTGTTTTGTAATTTTGCATTGTATACTAGACTCCATCTTGGTGGAACACTTGCTTGTGTTAAGGGATGCCAGCAGCCCATATAACCCGTACTTTTAACCCCTTCATTTACTTCTTTTTATATTGTTCCCTAGACTTCCCTGACCTAGCTCTCTACATAGCACTGCCCTTAGAAACATTCTATCTACCCTCTGTAGTGTCTCTGTTCAACAACCCTGGTTACCTGACTCTCTTGCATTTCTAGCTAGTTTTTATCTATTTTTGCATTTGTATTTCTCAGTTTAGGAAGTTTATGGTCAGCTTCCAACTACAGTCTGCCATTCTGGATAGAGCCTCTACCATACTAACCTTTTCTGAGCTCTTCCCCTTCCCTAGGTGTGTCACTGATTGCTTTTTTCTTGGTTTCCTCTTTGCAGTTCAAGTCTTGGTGTTTGCCTTTTGCCTCTCCCCCCTCTTACCTGCATTTCAGCCCTCCCCCCTTTCCTAATTTCCGGCCCCTAGGTGTTATAGGATCTCTGCTATTCTGGGAGCCATAATTTTTAATACATGTTTCACAGCTGCTGAGTGTCCCTGTCCACCGCGTTCTCGACCAAGTAAGTGCCTTTTTCAAGGAACATGTTTACTCTGCAGATTTTTTTCCATAAATTAATGTTTACCTCTGAAAAATTGCACTCGCTGGTTGCCTAAGTTGTCAATCTGTTATTATTACAGCTCTTAGCATAGTACTTTTTGTTTGTTGTTTCACTGTTGTATATACCTTATCTCTGTTCTTAAGTGTTGTATTTAACTAGACACAGCCACTGTTTTTTTTTGTTTCACTAGACCTGCATTTAGTTTAACTGCTAATGCTGCATTGTCAAAAGTTGCCGAAAATTGTAACACAAAGTATTCATGTGTTAAGCTTGTAACTGTAGTTGCTTTTTTTTGTTTAATTAGCTAAACCTGAGCTGCGTTCTTGTTAGAGCTGTGTTCTATTCACTATCATACTTTGCTTTAATCCCTGTTCAGATCTGTGTTGAGTTTAAGACTGTTGCACTCAATGTCCCTTTCTCAGACTTTTTCCTTTTGTCTTTTAGCCCCTACAACTATCTCCCCTTGGCATTATCTTGTCCATTGAGCCCAGGAGCCACATTTCAAAACTGCCGCATGTTGGGTCTTTGTGGCATGCAAATCTTTACATTCGCAGCTACCAGCAAAAGTATGTGTCCATTGCAGTCACCTGTTTTTTAATTTTGTATTGTATACTAGACTCTATCTTGGTGGGACTTTTGCTCATTGTAATGGACGTCAGCAGCCCATATAACCCGTATTTTTAACCCCTTCATTTACTTCTTTTTATATTGGTTCCTAGACTTCCCTGACCTAGCTCTCTACCTAGCACTGCCCTTAGAAACATTCTATCTACCCTACGTAGTGTCTCTGTTCTACAACCCCATTTCCCTGACTCTCTTCCATTTCTAGCTAGTTTTTATCCATTTTTGAGTTTGTATTTCTCAGCTTAGGAAGCTTATGATCAGCTTCCAACTACAGTCTGCCATTCTGGATACAGTCTCCACTATACCTACCTTTTCTCAGCTCTTCCCTCTTCCCTAGGTGTGTCACGGATTGTTTTTCTTTCTTTCTTGGTTTCCTCTTTGCAGTTCGTGTCTTGGTGTAAACCTGCTCCGTTCGCCCTTGCTACACTCAGGCTCATGCCGCTTCCCTACCTTACCCCCATTCCCACCCACACATTCCTGTAACTTATACCTAACCTAGCCACTCCCCATATGACCTCACCCCTCTAACAATGAATCCTTGCCCAGTGGTACTTCCCGCCTCTTTGTGTCTTCCTATAAAATACTTACACATTCCTCATTGCTCACATAATACTACTTACACTCCCAAATTTCACTCCCCTCTCTCTTCCCACCATATTTTTCTCTCTTCATATTCTATATCCTCTCTGTCTCCATTTTCCAATAACCTGTCCTACACCTTTCTGTCTCACCAAACCACCTTTATTGCCCCTACCCATAACACTCTTCTATTACACCAGATATCTTACCCCTTTAACTTACCCTTCCCCTACCACTCCACTCTTACTTCTTCATTAGTATCTTTACGACTTTAATAAAACCAATAATCTCTATCACGTCCTTGTTATCTCTGCTATTACTAGCTCTTCATACCAACTCCTAACACACGTATGATCTTATAAGCTATCGCTCTCCTACTATGCAGAACCATCACAACTTCAGAGACACAGTTCACATCTCCCCACATCTTTTTAACACTTCTACTTCACTACATTTCTTTTTTACATATTTTCACATCCATAGCTCTACTTATTGCTTTTATGAACATTATAGACTTTTCTCCAGACTAAAATCCCTTACACTACACTGCCTCACCCTCATCAAACTCCACATCAGACATACACCCAAACCCAGGCCATTTACTCTCCACTGCCTCAAACCCACTTCACCCTCTCAACCCAGTTACTAATATCTCCCACATCCCACCACTAAAATGATGCAACTCTGACCTACTTGTAATGCATTTCAACCTCAGAAGCCTCCTCAACAAAGTTCATGAATTCCATGCTGCCACTGCCCTGTACTCCCCAGATATAGTCATAATTACCAAAACCTGGCTCAAGCCACACATAAAAACTGAAGAATTACTTCCTGCTGGTTATAGTTTCTTCAGGAAAGTATAGATTATCCAAACGCGGTGGTGGCACAGCTATAACGTTTAAAGATAACCTCAATTTAGTACAACTCAATACTTCTCCACCTCACCTCCCTAAAGCTGAAATTTTAACACCATGTCTAGATATTAACACCCAAAAAATCCATTATCGTAATTGCCATCTACCTCCCCCTGCAAACAACCTCACAAATATTGCAAACATCCTTGTATGGGCCTCCTCCAGTTTTTTGTATAAGAAACTATTATACTAGGTGACTTTAACCTTGACTGGCTTGCCTGTTCCTCTAACTTTCCCAGCAACTTTATTAACTTATATGCCTTCACTCAAAATATTACTCACCCTACATGCATCGACAAGGTCACCAACAGGCATTCTATACTTGATTGGAGTCTAACAAACAAATCCAGTAATAGTTATGATGCTGGTTGTTTTCCTGATTCCCTAAGTGATCATTACCCAACCTATCTTAACAGAAAACATACACACCGTACCAACAATGCTTCATTCCGCTACACACATAATTAAAAACAGTTTTCTGCCACTATATTCAACGCACTTTTACAAGAGCATGACTGATCACCTCTAAAAACCCTTCAACTGGATCTCGCAGTACAGTACTTTAATAATGCTTTCCTGCAGGTACTTTATAACCTTGGCTCAATCAGGAAAAATCATGCTAACTCCAAACAACTTCCTTATTTAGCTAAAGAATTAAGAAGTTACAAACTCACCATAACATTCCATATGTTGTCCATCTCGCCTTCATTTATTGCTGGATGGTTTGGAACTGAGAATCGGTTCTGACTTGGCCTATACAAAAGCTTGAGAGCTTCCACCGGCTCGTGGCTATACCCTATCCCATCATGCTCAGGGAAGATTACCCAGATCTTGTTTGCAGATATTATAACTACTACCTCTAAACATATAACCATGTCCAATAAAGTAACTAAGGAAGAGATTCAGAGAACATCAAGTTCCAATTAGCAAGAAACCTCTCAATCCTCCAGGAGCGAAGGCTGGGGGAAGAAGGGTGGGAAGCAAGAATGACAGCACGATGGACAACAAAGATGTAACATTATTGTGAGTGTATAACTTCTTAATCTTATGTTGTCCTATCTCACCTTCATTCATTGCTGGTTGGGATAACATCCCTAGCACCTTCTTCCTTGGGTGGCTCAAGGGAAAATACTCTTCAGAACAGTGGACCCAAAAGATTCCCTGTTTCTGGAGGCCAAATCAACTTTGCAATGAGTGATAAAGGTATGAGGCTTTACCCATGTTGCTGCTGCACAAACTGAATCCATGGGTAGCCTTGCCTGAAAGGCCTACGAGGTGGCTATAGCTCATGTGGAGTGGCCTTTTATTTTTCCTGGAAGTTCTCTATTCTGAGAACTGTATGTTAAAGTTATACAATCAGTAAACCACTTGGAAAGCATGTCCTTTGATATAGGGGCGCCCTTCTTTTTATCTGAAAAAGATACAAATGGTTGTTCTGATTTCCTGAACTCCTTTGTTCTATGGAGGTAGAAACGTAATTGTCTGTGTTTGTCCAACTGGTGTAATTTGTACTCTGACTTGTTGCCATAGTTTGGGGGGAAAAAAAACAGGCAAGTCGATGGATTGATTTAAATTTGCTTCTGAACACACTTTGGGGAGGGATGAAGGGTTAGTTCTCCGGGAGACTCTATCTTTGTGAAAAACCATGTAAGGGGGGGGGGTATTGACAAAGCTTGGAGTTCTGATACCTGTCTAGCAGACATGATGCCTATCAAGAAGATTTTCCATGTTAAAAACTTTAGTTGACATGATGATGCAGGTTCAAAGGGAGGAAGGAGGAAGGTGGATAACACAAAGTTTAGGTCCCATGGCGCTGGTGGCTCTTTCACTGGAGGCCTCAGTAAGAAAGTACCTTTCAAGAATCTTTGCAAAGCCTGTGGGACATGATTTTTAGTTCCATTTCTTCAATATGATAGCTTGATATAGCAGCTAATTGAACTCTAAAAGTAGCTGCAGCTGCACCTTCACCAAAAAGCTTGGCTAGAAAGCCTAATACAGCTGTTACAGGGGTAGTAAAAGGATCAATGCGGTTGTTGAAAGCCCAATGGGAAAACCTTTTCCATTTGCTAGAATATAACTTTCTGGTTGAAGCCTTATGGGACAAAATCAAAATATGTTTCACTGCAGGGGAAATATCTGGAAGCCTGGCTATGAGTGAAACTGGAGCAGTCAAGCTGTCAATCTGCGGGTCTGAACTGATTGATGGAGCGTCCCTGAGAGATGAGTCAGGAGGTCTGGAACTGGGTCCAGAATCCACGGCTCCTCTTGGAGATGGGGCCATAGAAAGGGGAATCAAATCTGACGAGGGCAGTATGGGGCGAAGAGTATCAAATTGCTCCTCAGTGTGCTTGCTTTCTGAAGGACTTTGGGGATCACGGGGAAACGGCGGAAAGGAGACCCCGAAGGCCAATCGTGTACAAGCGCATCCCTCTGTGACTTCCCCAGAGGGGGGATCATGGCAAAGTAGCTGCTGCATTTGGCATTCATGGACATGGCAAAGAGGTTGCAGCAAGCCTGGTCTCACTTGCAGAAAATCTGTTCTGCAACTTCCTGTTTTAGGGGCCACTCGTGAGGCATTAAATAGCTTTGCTGAGTTTGCTATCACATTGGACTTCCCTGGGATGTGCATTGCTATCAGAAAACACTAGGAAGAAACTGCCCATTGCCATACTCTCTGGGCCTCTCGACATAGGGAGTAAGACTTGGTTCCTCCTTGTTTATGTACCACACCACTGACATGTTGTCTGTCTGAATTGCAACTGTTCCTAGTGGAAGGGAGTCCTGGAATGCCTGCAACGCCAAAAGCACTGCTCTCGTCTCTATGGTTCTCGTGCTCCTGCCAAACACCTTGGACAGTCTTTCCCAGATAATGACTCCTCCCACCCTATCTGGGAAGCATCTGTGGTCACTGTGGCTATTGGTTGCGGAAAGATGAAAGATCGGCCTAAATCTACTTGAGTGGAGTGAAGCCACCAGCGCAGATCCCTCTTGCAGGATTCTGTTGTTATAATCTTATGAGACATGGACAGCTCCTGCATGGACCATTGGGTGAATGGTAGCCAATGAAGAATCCTCATGTGCAGACGAGCTAAGGGTATCAAGGTTATTGCTGCCGGCATGGTACCTAAAACTTTCAAAGCAACCTTCACTTGCACTTTTTTCTTGGTTAAGAGGTTTTTGACTTGCTGACGTAAGTTTTGAATCCTGTCAGGGGGGAGTTTGGCTAACGTGTTTTGTATTTAAGTCTGCCCCTATAAAGACAATATGCTGTGATGTTAACAAGGCAGATTTTTCGAAGCTTATCGTGATGCCTAGCTAAAAGCAAAGATGAATGGTTATGTCTCTCACTCCTGCTAGTAGATGCTTGGTGGTGGTGGTTAGGAGCCAGTCATCTAAAGTACGAAAACACCTGGAATCCTAGACACCTCAAGTGAGCCATAACCACTGCCATATATTTGGTGAACACTGGGGGCTGCAGTGAAACCAAAGGGCAGAGCTCGAAACTGGTAGTGACTGGCTCCTAGCTGAAAGCGCAAGTATCTCCTGGATCGCCTGTCCATTTTTATGTGGTAGCATGCATCCTGGATAACTATCAAGTACATCCAATAGTCTTTCCCCAGAAGGGGTGAGTATCGACTGCAGTGTCACCATCTGGAACTTTGACTTCTTGACGGATTTGTTTAGTCTGCTGAGATCCAGAATGGGTCTCCAGTTCCTTGTCTTTTTTGGAACTAAAAAGAACCTCAAGTAAGTTCTGGATCCAATTTGGTCTGCGAGGACATTTTGGATGACTCTTTTCTAGCAACTTTTGTACCTCGAGAGTTGCATAATCCCTTTGACTGGGTGGAACATCTGGGACCGAGTTCTTTTCTAAGGGGGGGGGTATGTAATAACCTCTGGATATAATCGTTTGTACCCATTTGTCTTGTTATTTTTAGCCAGGCATTTGGGTACAACAACAAGCAACCTCTGACTGCCTCTAGAGATGGACAGACGGGCCTCCTTTCAGGAGCGCTGAAAGGGCCTACCAAGGAAAGAATCCCCATCACCCTGGTTTTGGACACCCTCTGCTGTGTGGTAGGCATCTTCTATTGTTACTTCCCCCTCTGCCCCTGGGGGAAGAATCACCACATGCGTTCAGGAAAGCTCTCTGGGACTTAAGGAACCATGTTTTTCCCCCCTTCTGGCCTTTGGGATACAGCCTGGTAGGGAGGGAGAAACAAACTCCAATGGCAGAAAGACTCTTTCCTTCCTGTTCACACCTGGTTAGAGTCTCTCTAAATTTTGGCCTGAACAAGGACGAGACGTCAAAAGGGGCATTAATAAAGGAAGACTTGAAGGGTTCTGTGAAATCACATAACAGCATCCAGGAATCCCTCCTTAAGGAAATTCCTGTAACCACTGCCCTACTTGCTCCAAAGGCTGCATAAGAGATGAGGCGCATGGAGGAGTTTACCACAGACTTTAAGGTGGAGAGCTGGGAGGACACCTTGTCTGAAACCTCTGCAGCTACAGAACCTTGGAGGGTATCTTTTAGCTCCTTCAGGAGATCCCTCTGAAGCCTAATGAAATTGGTCAGGTAGCTCAGTGACCTAAGGGCAAAGGAAGCTGAAGAAAACATACGCTTTCCGTATCTGTCCATCGTTCGAGACTCTTTACTCGGTGGATGGACAAATGAGGATGTCTCAGACAACTCTTTTTTGGTGGTTGCTGCCACCACCATAGCATCTACTGGGACACCTTTACTGAGGGACTCCCTATCTGAGGGTGCAGTAATGAATTTATTTGGCCTCCCAGGAACAAGTTCCACTGAGTCTGGAGAGCCCCACACCTTCTGACTATGTTCATGAACTGGTCAAAAGGCGGAGACACCCAAGAGGTGGAAGGTTGAGACCCGAAAACCTCCAGGTACACAGACTCATCCTCAGAAGGGTTGATGGGCTTCCAGCCACCTCTCTGTTAAGGATCACTAGGATGTCTGCAAAAGAGACATCCCCAGAGGGTGACTGTGGGGACCCTTCTAACTCATATTGGTCCGCGTCTGAAGTGATGGACTCCTCAGGAGAGTTTAAATGCTTCCTCTTGCATAATCTTTTCTGAGGTACCGCCTCAGAGGGATACTCGGATGAGGTTTTGGAAGAGATTGCTTCACCCAATGGGGCGTCCTGGGGTTTCAGGTCTCCACACCTGGGTGGAAGCGATCGCCCAAGACGGACACTGGTGCTTTGGGGGGGAAGAGCACTTGGACCTGAGAGCGGAGCAGTCTGAGGTGACAGCATTCTCATCACCTTGAAAGCCTCCTGGCCCTGATGTGAAGAGCCCCCTGGCTCTGAGGAACCAGAAACTTCCCCCAGACCAAGGCTGTGGGGTCCAAGGCCAATGTAGGAGCTGAGCTCACCCACGCCGAAGCCCCGAGAGGTAGATTCAGATCGGACAACTGTCCAGCCAGACTCTCCTCCCCAGACCTGACGGCAGAGCATTGGCTCCTAGACCCCTCAAATTCTGATAGAACAGAGGAGGTCAGAGTGAGAGTTGGGCACGAAGATCCCAGAGCAGGTCTCGGCAATGACGATTCCACTACAATCGGATCCAAGCACTCTGACTCCAAAGCCCCATAATGGGTCGGAGGAGGAATCAACGAAGGGGAAGTGATGTTGGATGGCTCCGAATCCCTCTGGGTCAGAGTCGACAGTATCTTGGCCAGCGTTGGCGTCCGTAAAAGGCTCTTCACCACCTGCTCCATTATCATTATCCAAAAGGCTTCTGGAGGATCGTGAGGACAGGGTCAAAGATCTCAGTGGCTGTAGCAAGGGAGATCTCAAAACTGGGGAGACCTGTTCCAAGACTAGGGAACGGATCTGAAACTGGAACGCTGTCTGCCCCGAAATCACTACGGGAGGCAAAGAGGGAGATTTCGCGGGCGCAAAAGCCTTCGGGTCTGACAATGACTCTTTGGCTTGTTTTTTCACTTACTCGATGTTCTCTTTCCTGATTTTTCTGATCTGGAAGATGGGGATTTCTGAGTGGTTTTACAGGTACTCTGATTCTCTCCCAAAGCCTCAGAGAACTGAGTTTTTAATAAGCCTCTTACTATGAGTTTGTTCCTTCTTTCCATCAGTACCCTAGAACTAAAGGCATGACAGAAGTAACACGATTCCTGAACATGGAAAGCACCCAAACAAAACACACAGCTGGTATGTCCATCAGTCAGTGACATTGTTTGACTGCACTTATTGCATTGTTTAAAACCCTAAGGTTTCGCTTCTTTAGTATCCTTTGACATCTTATCAAAAGTTAACACACAACCAAACAACTAAGACAACTAGAAAAAAACAACACAACGTTTTTATTTTTTATAAAAGGAAGTTAACACTGATCAACTAACTCTATCTCACTAACTACAGGAAAAAAGCAGCAGTTCTAACTAAAAACAAACCGACTCCTACTACAGAAGAAAAAACAGAAAAAGAAAGCCCTCTAAGTTAAACAGGGCAAAGGGAGCCATCTAACTTAAACAGACTACCCAAAGGGAAAAGCAGAGGAATATTAGTCCAAAAACTCTTGAATTTAAATAGGTTTGGAGCTGGGATAGGGAAAAAAGGTCAGACAGGCCTAGCAGTAGAACGATGGCCACCAGAAAAAACACAAACAACAATAACGAACACTCAAAACTACAAAATACTAGTCCTAACAGTCAAAGTTTTTAAACTACAACAACAAGAATAATTTTTTAATAATTTCGTAAAGCTAACAAATAAGAAAAGATTCCACTTAGCCTAGAGCCTGAATGGAAGCACCCAATCTTGTTTAGTGGCAAATAAATTCTGGGTAATCTTCCATGAGCATGATGGGATAGGGTATAGCTACGAACCAGTGGAAACTCTCGAGGTTTTGTATAGGCCGAGTTGGAACAGAGTCTCGGTTCCGAACCAACCAGCAATGAATGAAAGCAAGATAGGACAACATAACATCTATTCTTCTACTTAAGCAAAGGGATAATGCCTGGAGACTCTTTCTTTAAAAGAAAAATAAAATCAATTATGCCTCCTGCCAACTACTCAGTAATCAAGCCAAAAAACAAATTAAACAAGACAAAAAAACTTACTCTCAGACATGTCAACTGAAATATCAAAATAATCCCCAAAGATTCTGGCAAACAATCAACCTCTTTTTTAACCCTGGAAAACTTACAACTCCAGCACTAACAACTAACTACCCAACAGACTGTACAGCCACTCAATGCAATACCCACTTTATTACTTCAATAACCTCATTACTTAACAAAAAAAAAAGAAGTTATGTACTCACAATAACGTTCCATGTGTGTTGTCCATCATTACCTTCATTCTTACCAGGTTGGGTTCGGATCCGATCCTCTGATCTGACTCGGCCTTTATATGCAAACTCGAGGTCTTCCAGTAGCTCGTGGCTAAACCCTATCCCAGCGTGCACTAGGTAAACTTCCCACATCTTGTTTGCAGTTATAAAAACAGTAAGAGAAGTAAACACAGTTTAATAATTCCAGAGTGCAATAAAGGTCAGGGAATAATAATACCAACTCAGTCTCCCAGGAGTAAAAATGGCCGGGGGAAGGAGGGTGGGATGTAGGAATGAAGGAGACGATGGACAACACACATGAATGTTATGGTGAGTACATAACTTTTTTGTGTGTTGTTGTCCTATCTTGCCTTCATTAATACCAGGTTGGGACAGCGTCCCTAGCACCATCTTTCTTGGGTGGCTCAAGAGAGAATATTCTTCAGAATCGTGGAACCAAAAGAGGTTGGTTCCTGGAGGTCAAACCGACCTTGTAATGAGTGATAAAGGTATGTGGGTCTTGCCTACATTGCCGCAGCACAAATGGTATCAATTGGTAATTTGGCCAGAAAAGCAGTAGAGGTTGCAATGACTCTTGTAGAGTGGGCTTTAACTCTATGGGGAAGATCTCTATTCTGAGACTTATAGATGAAGGTTATGCAATCTGAAAGCCATTTTGAAAGTGTCATCTTAAGAGACTGAAGTACCTTTCTTTGAAGCTGAAAAAGATATAAAAATCTGGTCAGATTTTATGAAGTTTTTAGTCCTGTCTAAACAGAAATGTAATTGTCTATGCACATCTATACTTAATGTAACATATATTCTGCCTTATTCCCGTAATTTTGGTAAAAGACTGGCAGCTCTATAGACTGGTTCAAATTAGACTCTGAACATACCTTTGGCAAAAAGGAAGGGTTCGTTCGTAAGGATACCCTGTCTCTGTGAAAAAGCAAGTTGGGGGGGATTTAAGGCTTGCAGCTCTGACACTCTCCTAGCAGAGGTAATTGCTATTAAGTGAATAGTTTTCCATGTCAAAAACTTGAGTTTGCAAGATGATGCTGGCACAAAAGGGTGAAAAATTAAATGAGAGAGGATGAAATTTAAGTCCCATGGTGCTGGAGGTTCTCTGATAGGTGGTTGTAGTAATAAAGTACCTTTAAGAAATGCCTTGCATAGCCTATGAGACATAACATTGAGGCCAGACTCACCAATATGAAAACTAGATATCATTGCTAATTGAACTCTAATGGTAGCGGCAGCTGCACCCTCATTGAATAATTTTGCTAGGAATTCTAGAATGGAATTGGGCAGTAAAGGAATCAATGTGGTTATGAGAAGCCCATAATGAGAATCTTTTCCATTTGCTTCTATACATCTTTCTTGTTGAAGCCTTATGAGAAAAAATTAGGATGTGTTTAACTGATGAAGAGAGGTTAGGAAACCTGGCTATGGTCAGAATTGGAGCAGCCAAGCTGTCAAATTGAGGGACTAAAGGAAAGGGTGGAGTGTTCCTGATGCATGAGTCAAAAGGTCTGGAACTGGCTCCAGAATCCAAGGCTCCTCCCAAAGACGAGGCCACAGGAAGGAGACCCAGATTTGACGAGGCCACTATGGGGCGATGAGTATCAAGTCCCTTCCCAAGCAACTGGCCTTCTGAAGAACTTTGGGTATTAATGGAATGAGAGGAAAAGCATAGAGGGGAACAGAGGGCCAATCGTGAACAACTGCATCCCTTGGTGACTCCCCCAGGGAGGGGGGGGGGGAGAGATAATGTCAAAGTAGCTGCTGCATTTGGCATTTATGGATGTCGGAAAAAGGTCACAGCAAGGCTGGCCCCATTTGTGGAAAATGTTTTCTGCTACCTCCTGTTTTAGGGATCACTCGTGAGGCATCAGAATCACTCTTATGAGTCTGTCTGCTATCACGGTGGATTTCCCCTGATTTGCTATCAGAAAGTGTTGGGAGGAAGTCGCCCACTACCATACTCTCAGGGCCTCTTGACAAAGGGGGTAAGATCTGGTTCCTCCTTGTTTGTTTATGTACCATACAACTGACATGGTGTCTGTCTGTATTGCAAAAGTTCCCAGCGGAAGAGTCTCCTGGAATGCTTGCAATGCCAGAAGCACTGCTCTCATCTGTAGGACATTGATGTGCAAATGGGCCTTGTGATCCTGCCAGGTGCCTCGGACTGTCTTTCCCAGATAATGCCCCCCCCCCCATCTGAGAGGCATAACTGGCCACTGTGGCCAATGGTTGAGCTAGCATCACATGAGTGAAGTAAAGCCGCCAACAAAGGTCTTTTTTGCAAGTTTCTGTTATCATTTCTTTGTGGAACATCTGCAATTTCTGCATTGACGACTGAATGGACAGTAGCTACTGGAGAATTTTCATGTGTAGACGTGCTAAGGGGATCAGGGTTATTGTTGCTGCCATAGTTCCCAAGACTTTTAGGGCCATCTTTGCTTGAATTTTTTTCTTTATAAGAAGATTTAAAACCTGATGTTGTAGAACTTGAACTCTTCATGGAGGAAGTCTGGTCATCATGTTTGTTGAATTCAATTCTGCTCCTATAAATATGACATGCTAAGAAGGCAGCAAGGCAGATTTCTTGTAGTTTATAGTAATCCCTAGGTGACAGCAGAGCTGTAAGGTGGCATCTCTTGCTTTTATTAGGAGATGCTCAGTGGTGGCGGTTAGGAGCCAGTCATCCAAGTATGGAAACACCCAGACTCCTATACGTCTCAAGTGAGCCGTGACTACTGCCATACACTCTGGGGACTGTAGCGAGGCCAAAGGGCAGAGCTCAAAACTGGTAGTGGCTGGCTCCCAGCCAAAAGTGCAGGTGTCTCCCAGATCTCCTGTCCACTTTTATGTGGTAGTACACATCCTGGAGGTCTATTGAGCACATCCAATCGTCTTATCTCCGAAAAGGGAGTACTGACTGCAGTGTTACCATCCAGGACTTGGACTTTCTTATTGATTTATTTAGATTGCTGAGATCCAGAACGGGTCTCCAATCCCCTGTTTTCTTTGGAACTAAAAAGAATATTGAGTAAGTTCCAGTTCCTATTTGGTCTGCATGGACTGTTTGGATGACTCTTTTGTCTATCAACTTTTGAATTTCGAATGTTGCCTATTCCCTTTTACTGGGTGGAATGTCTGGGATATATTTTATACTTGGGATGGGGAAGGAAAAGGGTACAGAGTAACCTCTGGATATGATGCTTTCTACCCATTTGTCTTTTGTTATTTGTTGCCAGGCCTCCCGACTACCTCCAGAGATGGACAGGCAGGCCTCCTTTCAGGAGTACTGAAAGGGCTTACCAAAGAAAGATCTCTGTCACCCTGATTCTGCGGACCTCCCTCTGCCATGTGGTAGGCGTCTTCCATTACTACTTCCCCCTCTGCCCCTGGGGGAAGATTCACCACTTGTGTCCTGGAAAGCTCTCTCAGATTTTCTGAAATACATTTTTACACTTCCTTTCTGACCTTTGGGACAAGGCCTGGTAGGTAGTGAAAAATGACTCCTATGGCATACAGTGTCTTTCCTTCCTGCTCACACCTGGTTAGCGTGTCCTTGACTTTGGGCCCGAACAGTGACGAGTCATCGAATGATGCATTTACAAAGGAAGATTTAAAGGGCTCCGCAAAGTCACACAAGCGCATCCAAGAACGTCTCCTTAAGGAAATTCCTGAACCAGCTGCTCTACTTGCCCCATCTGCTGCTTAAGAAATCAGCCTCATGGAGGAGTTGAAAACTGAGTTTAAGGTAGAGAGAGGAAACTATCTGAAACCCCTTCAGCTATTGAACCTTGGAGAGTCTCTCCTAGCTCTTTCAGGAGGTCTCTCTGTAATCTAGTAAAATGGGTATGGTAATTCAGCGATTTGAGGGCAAATGTTGCTAAAGAAAAAATGCACTTTCCATATCTGGCAACTGTGCGAGACTCCTTGTTCGGTGGATGAACAGAAGAAGATGTCTGAGAGCTCCTTCTTGGTGGCTGCCACCACCATAGCATCTACTAGGACACCCTTAGTTAAAAAGTATTTGCCTGGCGGGGATGTTATATACTTATTTGGCCTCCTAGGAACAGGTTCCACTGAATCTGGAGACTCCCACACCTTTCAAGAAAGTAGGTCCATAAGTTCATCGAAAGGTGGAGACACCCAAGTGGAGGAAGAGTGAGATCTGAAGGCATTCAGGTACATGGACTCCTCTGCTGAATGATTAGGGGACTTCCAGCTGCCTCTCTGTTACAGGATTTCGAAGATGTCTCCAATGTAGAATCATCAGGAGGTGACCATAGGGACCCTTCAGCTTCAGCTTCATCGAGGTCTGTATCAGAAGTGATGGACTCCTACGGGGAGTCTAAATGCTTGCTCGTGCATAATCTCTTCCGATGGACCTCCGGAGGGGTACTCTGGAGAGGTTTCAGAAGAGTGGGGGATGCCCTATGGGGCATCCTGAGACCTAGGATCTCCGCGTCCCTGTGGATGCAAGGATATTGAGGTAGACACTGGTGCTTTTGGGGATAGAATGTCCAGACATGACAGTAGAGCTTTCTGTGGAGACAGTGCTCTCCTTATCACCTCAAAGGCTCCCATCCCTGATATGAGGATATTCCGGGATCCGAAGAAGTCGAGGGAACCCCCAGGATCAAGGACAATGGCACTGAGGTAGGAGCCAAGCTCACCCAAGCCGATGCCCTGAGAGGAAAGGTTGGAAATGACAACTGTCTGATCTGACTCATCTCCCCAGACCCAACCGGAAAGCGTCGGCTCCTAGACTCCTCGAGCTCTGATGGAACTGAGGACGTTGGAGCAATGGTCAGATCCAAAGATCCCATAATGGGTCTCGGGTCCGATGGTTCCACTAATATCAGCTCAGGACATTCCAACTCCGAAGTCAAGAGGTCGGATCGGAGCAGAAGGGGAGGAAGTGGTCAGATCCAAAGCCCTCGGGGTTGGATCCGATAACAGCTTGGCCATCGCCGGTGTGCTTAATAGCCTCTGTATCACTCAATCCATGTCATCAGATAGGCTTCTGGAAGACTTGAGTGGAGGGGGCTGGAGACTTGGAATCTTGAAGTATTGGTAACCTTAGAGTAGGGGAGAACGGCTCCAAGACAGGGGACCAGCTCCGCAACTCAAACTCTTCCGGCTCCAAGACTGATGGTGTCAGAGCTGTAGATTTTTCGGATCCGACAGACATAGAATACAATCTCGAAATTTTGGCAACATTTTTTGAAGGCTCCGATAGAGGACTAGAAGAGGAAGATCTCTTCCCAGACTTGTCTGATTTTGCAGTTGGAGAATAGTCAGTCTTTGATAAACCCGGACCTTCTTGTATTGCTTCTGAGAAGTGGGTGTTTAAGAGACATCTCAGTATCAATTTGTTTTTCCTCTCCAGGAGAGCCCTATGATTAAAAGAATAACAAATGGAGCAAGACTCCTGGAGATGGACAGCACCTAGGCAACAGACACAAATTGTGCGTCTATCAGTTAGGGACATTTTCTGTCCACATTTTTCATATTTTTTGAAGCCGGACAGTTTTGAATCTTTAGAAGACATCCTGAAAATGGGAAAGTAAAGGAAATTGTCTAGAGAAGTTTATTTTATTTTATTAACGGCAGCTCTTTAAACAGTAAAACTTAAGTATGAAAAAACATATATATATATATATATATATATATATATATATATATATATATATATATGTGTGTGTGTGTATTTTTTTTTTTTTTTTTTTAATATAGAGGATGAAAGGAGGGCACAGCCCTTTAACTTAAATGGGCTATGCCCAGGAGACTGAAAGGGAAGAGATAGCCCTCTAACTTAAACGGGCTAAGGAGAAGGCAGTTCTCTAACTCAAACGAACTGTCTTTTAACAAAGTTCCTGAAAGAGAAAACAAGAGGAATAAGAGCCCTCTAACTTAAAACGGGCTATTAAAATTTTAAGGTAAAGGCCGGTAGAGGGTCCACAAGGCCTAGGTGGAAGATGACGGCCAACAGCAGAAAAATCAGCTACAGCAAAGCAGAAATAACTAATACAATAACTAGCTATTTTAGTTAAATAATAGAGAAGAATAAGCAATTTCCAACAATAGTGATTACAATAAAAAGTAAACATACCCAGAGCCAGTAGAACAAGCACCCAAAGCAAAAAACACAGCATCAATGGGACCAGACGGTGTCCCGGGCTGCGTCCTACATGAACTCCAAGAAGAGCTAAACCCAAACATAAAACTACTGTTCAATCTCAGCCTTACTACAGGATATGTACCCAAAGAGTGGCGTACAGCAACAGTGGTCCCTCTCCACAAAGGTGGTGCCTCAACGGATCCTGGAAACTATCGCCCCATAAGCCTGACTAGCTTGGTCTGCAAAGCTATGGAAAAGATCATCATGGACCTCATAAATAAAGATATTGGGGACCTACAGACACTGGATCCTACCCAGTTCAGCTTTGTTAAGGGTAGATCCTGCCTCTTAAACCTGGTTGATTTCTTTAAAACAGTCACCAAGGCCATTGACGAGGGGAAAGTGGTCCATACAGCCTACCTGGACCTCGCAAAAGCCTTCGATACAATACCCCACTCGGGCATTATAGATAAGCTCACCAGCTTAAATATAAACCCCTATGTCACTAGATGGGTTGCAAACTGGCTCAAGGACAGAACCCACATGGTTAGAATTGCTGGAGCCATGTCAGACTTCAAACCAGTTACAAGTGGCATCCCACAAGGCTCAGTCCTGGGACCTCTCTTATTTGGTATATATTTCTCGGAGGTACAGGCCAACACGGAAGGACTGTGGCTGACTAAGTTCGCAGATGACTGCAAACTGGGCGCCATAATCGATTCTCCAGCCGACACAAGCATCCTCCAAAAGGGCCTCATAGAAACAGACAACTGGTGCCAGAGCCATGGCCTCAAGCTAAACGCCAAAAAGTGTATAGTCATCCCCTTTAGCAAAAACAAAGTGCCCACAAATTACCACATAGGTGGTAATCCATTAAGTACAGAAGAAGTAATTGGGGACCTGGGGACCCAAGTTGATAGCAATCTCTCATTTGACAACCACGTGGCCAAAGTGGTTAGAAAAACATTTTATATAGTCCACCTAATCATGAAGGGATTCACATCTAGATCAGGGGAGGTCATCGTGCCTCTTTACTCATCCCTAATCAGGCCCATAATTGAGTACAATGCCCCTTTTGGGATGTACCTTACCAGACACCTGCAGCAACTGGAAAGACCCCAAAAGTACCTCACCAAGAGGATCATAGGGCTCAAACAGATGCCATATGCTGCCCGGTTAAAGAAACTCCAGCTCTACTCAGTGGCATAGCGCCTGCTCAGAGGCAATCTGTGCCTGACGTATAAAGCCATGTCCAACCCGGAATTAATGGACATGCTGCACCTCAAAAAATCCAAATCCCATCGAGCTATGCGCTCGAGAGACTTGAACCTCAGCACTGAAATAAATAGGACATGCTGGAGGGACAGATTCATAACCCAGAGGCTCCCTTCACTCTGGAATAAAATCCCAGTCCAGGTTAGGCAGAGTCCCTCATTGACTCTCTTCAAGAAGAATCTTGATGAGTGGATGGGAGTTCGTAGGTTTACCCCGGGTATCACTTCTGTGTCACTGTTAGACAGAGGCACAGTATACTAACCTTGAAAAAGGGCATAGCAAAATTAATTTAAAATGGGTAGTGAAAGCCAAACACACTCTGGCTAGGCTTATAAATGCCCTAGGGCAGATCCTATGAACCAATCTGTTTAGCGGCAAATGAGATCTGGGGGGTTTACCTAGTGCATGCTGGGATGGGGTTTAGCCATGACCTAGTGGAAGACCTCAAGCTTGCATATAAAGGCAGAGTCGGATCCGTGGATCGGATCTGAACCCAACCTGGTAAGAATGAAGGCGAGATAGGACAACAACACATCATCAGCAAATTACCCTCTTTCTATACCATACCTCACTGATCTCAACACTTCTCTTTTCTCTCTCAAACCAATCCAAATTAGTTATATACAAAATCTCCCAAGTAAAGTAAAACTTTGTACTCTTGCTGCGGATAAGTTACCAGGTGAATTTCTAAAAACTTGCTGCTACATCCATTGCTTACCCTATATCTGTACTAATCAACAGCACTCTCTCTGAACAGCATGTTCCACTTATCTGGAAAATATCACATGTCATACCCCATCACAGAGGAGGCCCCTCAACTGACCTTTCCAGCTACAGACTTATAGCAAATCTCTCATCACTAGCCAAAAATCTTAGAAAAATGTTTACATAAACAAACATTAGACTACCTCCTTAAGAACCTGTTATCTAATACTCAACATGGCTTTTGCCCCAAGCATAGTATTAATACTGCTCTTATAAAAGTTTCACCAATACTGTAAATCACCTTAAAAACAAAAAACAACTTGTCGCTGTCGCCTTTCTTGATATGTCAAATGCCTTTGATACTGTATCTCAACAAATACTTAACAAACTTGCCTCTTTCAACTTCAGCACTGAAACCTTTTACTGGTTTCATAGTTATTTCTCTAACCATAAACAAGCCACCTTATGGGATAATAAACTCTCTCCAGTACTACCCATTATTGTTGGTGTCCACAAGGTTCCATTCTTGGCCCTCTCCTTTTCAATATTTTAGTAATGATCTCAAAGGTCTCAACCTCTTAAGTGGCCAATGTGGAACATAGACCTTAACAATGTGTGCCAAATGGTCAAAATGTGGAACACCCTATTTTCGCACTGCGCAAAACATGCCATCGCCATGGAGCATGGTGGAACATCTTTAAAATTCAATAAGACACTTCTCAGATCCAAAACCATTATTTTTATAATCTGCAATACTATAACCACACCATAAGTAAATGAAGCCGCACTTTAGGACAAAGCCCTGCCCAGCGTACTCGGGGGGGCCAAGCAGCACAAACAGAGACACTTTAAATATTGCTCTTATAAACTTAGAAAGTTGATAGAATAACAGGACCCGACTTGGCATACTTTTTCTCTAAAAATGGCAATTATTTTCAGAGACATACAAGGGGAACAAGCAGCACAAATACAGAGACACTTTAAATATTGCTCTTATAAACTTAGAAAGTTGCTGGAATAACAGGACCTGACTTGGCATCCAGTTTCTGCAAAACAGTAACAATTACTTTCAGAGATGTACAAGGGGGACAAACAGCACAAACACAGAGACACTTTAAATATTGCTCTTATAAACTTAGAAAGTTGCTAGAATAACAGGACCTGACTTGGCATACAGTTTCTGCAAAAAAATAATAATTACTTTCAGAGACGTACAAGGGGGACAAGCAGCACAAAGAGAGACACTTTAAATATTGCTCTTACAAACTTAGAAAATTGCTACAATAACAGGATCTGTGCTAGCATACCAGTTTTTAAGGATTCATTTCTAACCATTAACATTAACCTTAACCATTGCAGCTAAAACAGTCACTTACCTCTACCTATGTAAACAGCACCAGCAGCTCAGTACAATCCATTACTTGCTTGTCTACACTCTTCTACCAGTTTTCTCTGTTTCTCTATTACATCATGCTATATCTGTCCACATACCATAATCATTTAACTTTCTTGTATTTATCTTTCCCTTCTTTTCACAATTTCCACCATCATATTCAATATATCCAATATGTGTCCTGCTACAATGTTGTAATGTCCTTGTCATTTAATCATCCTCTTTATTTTTCTGTAGCAACCACATTATTGTTTGTATATCTTTGCCAGGAAATCACTGTCTTTATTTCCTGTAGTAACTATTGTAAATTCATTGCATTGCTTATTTATCTTACATCTTACTGATGTCTGTGATTGTCTGATCATCATCTTTGCTGGAGCTTTTCTCCTCAGGCCTCAACTGAAACCAGGTACCCAATCAGAATTTTTTGGTAAACAAATGTCAAGTCAGTCAATCATTAACAAATAAATACAAAGTAAATATAGTACAGACAGTTTTGCTTAAACTAATCTCTATAGACAGAAAAGGAGGGGATGTTGAGTTATATTGTTCTCCACAGTTAAAGACAGCAGTGAGTATGGATACTTGGCTCTATTGTTTTCCACACAAAAAGAAAATGCATACATAGTAGTGCATTTTTACAATGTAAGGGGGCAAGGAGGTATCTAGAGAGGTATGACTTCTTCAGAGACAGTTATGTTCATCTTATTTCGATTCTGTTATAGCAATCTTTTCTGGTCTGTGTTGAAAATTAGTGTTGATCACATTGGTTATGTATTTTAAACGTATCATTGTATCTTGATATATAATTATTTTTCATTTTATTTCTAGGCTTTTCTATTTATCCTTTTGGTCTATGTTGAAAAGGGAAGGTTACTAGTCAGTCAAACTACTCGACAAATAAAAAAAAAAAAATCAAGCAAGTAAATAAGTAAATAACCAACTAACTAACTAAATAAATACATCTTCATTTCAGACTCGTAACTCCTTGCCAAGATAAGCCTTTCATCACTATGATGGGGAATGGGTGTCCTTTCCAATTTCCATGCACAGGTACATGGAGAGTCACGGAAATAATGGTAACCGATTAGCAGATAGAAAGCACTATTCAGAGATGACACCATAATTTACGATTTTGTGCCACAATCCTTCTTAGTTTTAAACAATGTAATTTAACACTAGCGCCAAGTAGATAAACTGGACAAATAACGATGGTTTCAAAACTTACAACACTTGTAATTTCACCCTGAAATGCTCAACACACATCACAGAGCAAGGCACTCACCTTTCGTCCTAACAGAACATTCTTTCCAAGACACTGGCTTGTATATTGCGATGCCAAGGTGACAAAGCAGAGCAATGGCTGCTCATTGCAGATCAGTGGGCTTAATCAATCACAAATGTGGTGCGTTCCGCACAATCCGGAGCACTTGCCTGCTCAGAATGATCTTTGTTCTGCCGCCAAACCACCCTCAATCATTCAATATGCAGACGATGCTTCCCTTATCTGCTCTGCCTCCACCTTGATTGAACTAAAAACTCAGACTGCTCTTCATGGCACTGAAAAATACTTATCAGACCTCCAACTAATTTTAAATCCTAACAAAACCAAGCTTATGGTCTTTAGCAATTCCACTATAAAAATTAAACAACCACCTCTCTCTATCTTTTCCTCCAATGGCACAATAAACCTGTAGAACAAACAAAACTCCTCTGTGTTACTCTACACAATGGCCTGAAGTTTGATAGACACATAGCATTAACAATTAAAGTCCATGTAAAACTTGGTGCGCTTTATAGGGCTAAACAGCACCTGACCCATCATGCTGACCTACAACAGCTAGGACTCACCTTCTATCTACCCTTCTTTACTGTTCACAAATATTCACCAACCTTCATAAATCAGACTTGAATAACCTCAAATCTTGCTATAATAAAACAGCTAAATTCACCTCCAACCACCCTCACAGTACTGCCCTACACCATCTAAACTGGACAGAACTCCCTAACTTACTCACTCTCAACCAGCTAACAGTTGGCCATATTGTCATCCATAAACCAAACTACTGTTCAGCCCTATCTGACCTTGTTCAACCCTACACTAATCTTAACTCACTCAAGTCAACAGATAAAATATTGCTCAAAGTTATCAAAACCCATAACTTTTATGGTGATTCATTATACAGCCACTCAATAGCCAAATCTTGGAATTCTCTTCCCCATCATATTCTATCCATACCTGATACTCAGAACTTCAAACGGCTCCTAAAAAGAATATTTCTCAAATCATTGGTTATGTTCCTGCACACCCTCTGACTAAGTTATTTCTACCTTGCTTTTCTGTCTTCTATTACTTTCCACTCTCTTAGCCTATTAATGTCTACAAAATTCAGACTTCTATCTTCATTTAACACATTAATACTTTCTAAAAAAATAAAATAAAAAATAAAACTGAGTTTATATGCATGCATTTTTTTATCTCTATTTCTATTATATGCATATTTTTAACTTTTGCTCTTGTCATGTTTGTACCCTTGCTTTATCTTACTGTACCATGTATATTTTTTCTTTAACATTTGTAACTTTACTTGGAGCTTTTCTCCCCGGGTCTCCACTGAAAACAGGCTACTGGCCCAGTCGGACACTACCCGGTAATCAAATGTAAATAAATAAAATTGATCTTGGTAGGTGGCATTAATAATGTTTGGATAACATTGTGTACATTTATTATTGGTTGTATGAATCTGAAAAGTAATAGTTGAGTAGCTGAAGTTGCTTAAGGGCAGCATGTAGTGTTTACTACAAATGTTCTGCAACTGACTTGGATATATTTCATGGTCAGCAGGGGAAAAAAGTTATGTACTTACCATAATGTTCCATGTGAGTTGCTCCTCTCGCCTTCATTCTTACTGATGGGTTCGGAGCCGATCCCTCGGCTCTGAGTCGGCCAAATTGCAAAGCTCGAGGTCTCCAAACAGCTCAAGGCCTAAACCCTATCCCATGATGCTCCTCTACTTCCCTCAGATCTTGTTTGCTGCCAACTAGTAACACAGTCATAGAGTAATAACATCATACTCATATTTTCAGTAACCGGTGAAAGGAAAAAAACTCCTCAGAAAAAAAGAGAGAGACAGAGAGAATCAACTCTCTAACTTCCAGACACTGGTTGGGGGTAGGAGGGTGGGTTGTAAGAATGAAGGTGAGAGGAACAATTCACATGGAACATTATGGTAAGTACATAACTTCTTTATGTGAAGTTGTTCAATCTCGCCTTCATTCTTACTGATGGGTAGCATCCCCAGCACCACAATCTTGGGTGGCTCACAGGAGTACCTGCCTAAGGCAGCAGAACCAAAGGAAGCCCTGTCCCTAAAGCAAAGGAAGCCTTGTCCCTAGAGGTCTTGTCTACTTTGTAATGTGTAATAAAGGTACGTGGCTTTGATCATGTAGCTGCCACACAAATAGAATCTATTAGTAGCCTGGCCGAAAAGGCTGTAGAAGTAGAGACAGCTCTAGTTGAATGAGCTTTAACTTTGTTTTCTAAGGGAATATGTGCAGAACTATAAACAAAGGATATGCAGTCTGAAAGCCACTTAGACAAAGTAGGTTTGGAAACTGCAGTACCTTTCCTGAAATCTGAAAATGACACAAACAGCTGGTCAGATTGTCTGTGGTCTTTTATCCTAAATAGAAACAAAGCTGTCTGTGGAAAGAGGGGTTTGTTCTGAGGGAAACTCTATCCTTGTGGAATATCAAATATGGATGCCTTACCGATAGGGAGTATAATTCTGAAACTCTGCGGGCAGAGGTGATAGCCACTAGGAAAATAGTTTTCCACAAGAGAAATTTCAGTTCACAGGATATGCCGGTTCAAATGGAGGAAGAATAATCTTTGACAGAACAAGATTTAGATTCCATGGAGTAGTAGGGGATCTAAAAGGGGGCCTCAAATGTATTGCACCTTTTAGAAAGGTCTTTGCCATTGTATGAGACATGACATTGTCCCCTAGTTCACCAATACGAAAATTTGATATAGCAGCCAGTTGAACTCGAATAGTTGCTGCTGTGGCCCCTTCATTAAATAGCTTGGTCAAAAATTCCAATATACCCAAAACCAAAGCAAGGATCGGGTCAATGCTGTTTTGCTGGGCCCAGATAGAAAATCTCCTCCATTTAATAAGATAAAGTTTTCTAGTTGAGAACTTATGGGAAGACAGTAGTATATGTTGAGCTTCCGCTGACAAATTTTGGAACCTGGTTATTCTTGGAATTGGAGCAGCCATGCTGTCAGTTTGACGGACTGTAGAGAAGGGTGAAGAGCTCCTGATAGTGAGTCAGAAGGTCCGGCACTGGGTCCAGGATCCAAGGCTCTTCCAAAAAATGAGGCTTCAGGAAGGGGAACCAAATCTGACAAGGCCAAAAGGGGGCTATTAAGATAATTGTCCTTCCCAGGGCACTGGCTTTCTGCAGAACTTTGGGAATTAGCGGGAAAGCATAAAGAAGACCGGGGGCCAATCGTGTATGAGCACATCCCTCGAGGACTCCCCCACTGGGGGATTAGGGCAAAGTAGTTGCTGCATTTGGTATTTGTGGGAGTTGCAAAGAGATCGCAGCAAGGCTGGCCCCATCTGCAGATCATTTCCGCCACTTCGTTCTTGAGGGACCACTCGTGTGGCAACATAATAGCTCTGCTTAGTTTGTCTGCTATCACGTTGGATTTCCCTGGGATGTGCATTGCGATCAGAAAGAACTGGAAGGACTCCGCCCAATGCCATACTCTCAGGGCCTCTCGACATAGGGGATAAGATCTGGTCCCTCCTTGTTTGTATACCAGACTACTGACATGTCTGACTGGATTGCAATGGTCCCCAGAGGAAGAGAGTCTTGAAAGGACTTCAATGCTAAGAGTACCGCTCTCATCTCTAGGAAGGTGATATGCAAGTAAGCCTCGTGTTCTTGCCATATGCCTTAGGCTGTCCGTCCCTGATAATGCCCCCCACCCGATCAGGGAGGCATCCGTGGTCACAGTTGCAACTGGAGTTGAGAGAATAAAGGGACGTCCCATGCTTACCGATTTGGACGTCAGCCACCACCGAAGATCCTTCTTGCATGAGTTGGTTATCCGAACCAAGTGATCCATAGGTAATTCTTGAAAGGTCCACTGTGTGAATAGTAGCCACTGAAGTATGCGGATGTGTGACCTCGCTAGAGGTATTGCTACAATAGCTGCTGCCATGGTGCCCAATAGTCTGAGAATCTCAGATGCTGGTGCTCTGTGATTTGGGAGAATGTCCAGAATCTGTTGTCGAAGGATAAGTATTCTTTCCCAAGGAAGTTTTAGGGACATGCTGACGGTGTCTTAAGGCTGCTTCTATAAAAGACGGTATGCTGTGACAGTGATGAGGCAGATTTTTCTAAATTTATAATCCCCTGTTGAGAGCAGAGGTCTAAAGTAATGTCCCTTGCCTGTATGAGATGATGCCTGGTGGGTGCAGTAAGGAGCCAGTTGTCTAAATACGGAAACACCCAGATTCCTTGATGTCTCAAGTGAGCCATAACCACTGACATACATTTGGTAAACAATCTGGGGGCTGTAGTGAGACCAAAGGGCAAGGCTTGAAACTGGTAACGACTGGATGGCCTGGCCATCTTTATATGGTAGTACACATCCTGGAGATCTATTGAGCACATCCAATTGTCTTTCCCTAAGAATGGAAGTATTGCTTGAAGCGTAACCGTCCGGAACTTTGTCTTTTCTACAGATTTGTTGAGTCTGCTGAGATCTAGAATTGGCCTCCAGTCCCCTGTTTTCTTTGGTACTAAAAAGAATCTTGAGTAAGTTCCGGTTCCTTTCTGGTCTGCTGGGACTGATTGGTGGACTCTTTTTCTAGCAACTTTTGAATCACTATTGTTGCTATGTCCCGAAGACTGGGTGGATCATCTGGGATCTTTCTAAAGGTTTTAGGCATGAGTGAAAGGGGATAATATAACCTCTGGCTATTATACTTTGTACCCAGTTGTCTTTTGTGATTTTGGCCAGGTGCCTAGGTACAAAGATAGACGTCCCCCGACTGCCTCCAGAGGTGGACAGGCGGGCCTCCTTTCAGGAGCACTGATAGAATTTCCCAAGGAACTGATTCCTGTCACCCTGGTTCTGTGGACCCCTTCTGCCGCGTGGACGGCATCTTCCATTATTCCTCCCCTCCTCTGCACCTGGAGGGGGTTTCATCTAGTGTGTCCGAAAAGGCTCCTTGGGCTTTGGGGAACCCCATTTTCCCACCCTGCTGGCCTTTGGGATAAGGTCTAGTAGGTGTGGCAATACGGATTCCTACAGCAGATAGATTCTTTCCATCTTGTTCACATCTGGTGAGGGTCTCTTTAACGTTAGGTCCAAAAAGTGAAGAACCACCAAACGGGGCATTTGCAAAGGATGACTTGAAATGTTCCGCAAAAGAACACAAGCACATCCATGAATGTCTCCGAAGAGGGGGGAGGTTGGCATAATGGTTAAGGTGTTTACCTTACAGACACAAGGTGCAGGGTTTGATTCTCACTTGGGGCAATTGGCTACGCTTAAAATGGCCCACAAGGCCAGTTAGCCTAGTACTAAACTATGAAACTAAGAGCTATTCCTGTACCCGCTGCCCTACTCGTCCCATCAGCTGCGCAAGATACGAGGTGCATGGAAGAGTTGACGATGGAATTAAAGGTAGCAAGCTGAGATGTCACCTTATCAGCTATTTTATCAGCTACTGCAACTTGAAGAGCAACTCCAAGATCTTTTAGGAGATCTCTTTGAAGCCTGGTAAAGTGAGTTAGATAGTTCAACGAACGAAGAGCAAATGTCGTAGAACTGAACATGCGCTTGTCAAATCTGTCCATAATCCTAGACTCTCTATTAGGGGGATGGACAGACGTAGAGGTCTCTGACATCTCTTTCTTAGTGGCTGTCGCAACCACCATGGCATCAACAGAAATAGGTTTGGATAAAAAAAGCTTGTCATGAGGTGCAGAAATATATTTGTTTGGTCTTCTAGGGACAGGTTCCATGTTATCTGGTGACTCCCACGCTCGAGATAAAAGACCCATCAACTCATCAAAGGGTGGAGACACCCAAGAGGTGGAGAGTCGGGACCCAAAAGCTTTCAGGAGCACCGATTCGTTCCTGGAAGGGTTGATGGGCTGCCAGTCACCCCTCTGCTTCAGGACCTCTAGGATATCCACGAAGGATATATCCTCAGAGGGGGACCTTGGGGACCCTTCCAATTCACAGAAAAAAGAGGGAACACCACCAGGGAAAGGTACCTCCAAACAAAAGCAATACAAACACCAAAGTAGAAAAGGATGGCAGGTACTCCACAACAATCGAAGCAAACCACTAGATATATATTAAAATAAACTCTTTATTCCACAAAGTAAGTGCTTTCGCGTCTCCAAGGATGCTTCTTCAGACTTAAAACAATAATGAAGCACTCCAATTCCATTTAAATATTGCATCATTTAAAAAAAAAGCCAATGAAATACCTAATAAAATGCACGTTAAAAAAACTCAGTCACATTACTCTTGTATAATCCTTCTAATGTTGCTATAGATATACAGCATCATATAATGAAATTCTTAATATAAAGAATATGTAATAATACTATAAAATAAAATCATAGACTTCTACCTTGCGAGACACTGCTAATGATATCAAATGATTCCTAGAAACCTTACTTCCAGCATATTTATTATAACCTAAATATTCTCGTTCTTCAATTTTTCAAAACACTACATATAAAACGACAAGACAATGCATATAGAGAACAATGTTGTAAAATGTATATTAAAAAGTGTATATACATATATGTGTGTTAATATATATACACATACATATATGCACATATATATATATATAACATAATAAAATATAATATCATATGTGAAATCAATGCTTTAAGGCTCGGTCCAATAAGAATGGTTTCAAAGAAACTCTATCATTCAGACCGTGTCCTCTGTCTGCTTGTAGCCTAACTATCCAGATACACACATCAAATATGAATTCAATCATTATACTGACTGTAAGTTTAGGAACGTGATCTATCTGGCTATATGCCAGAAATGCAATAGTTTCTATATAGGGAAGACCAATAGGACACTTAGAGAAAGGATAAGGGAACATGTTTATGCCATTAGTAAAGAGAATGAAGGCAATGCAATAGCCAAACATGTTCTCCAAAATGACACAACGCATAGTTTCAAGTTCCTAGACTTAGAATTAGTATACCCCACAGAGAGGTTAGGTAATATAACCAATTATACAGAGAAACAGGAAGGAAAGTGGATAGTTAGGCTACAAGCAGACAGAGGACACGGTCTGAATGATAGAGTTTCTTTGAAACCATTTTTATTGGACAGAGCCTTAAAGCATTTATTGGACAGAGCCTTAAAGCATTGATTTCACATATATTATATTTTGTTATATATATATATATATATATATATATATATATATATATATATATATATATGTATGTGTATATATATATATATTAACACACATATATGTATATACACTTTTTAATATACATTTTACAACATTGTTCTCTATATGCATTGTCTTGTCGTTTTATATGTAGTGTTTTGAAAAATTGAAGAACAAGAATATTTAGGTTATAATAAATATGCTTGAAGTAAGGTTTCTAGGAATCATTTGATATCATTAGCAGTGTCTCACAAGGTAGAAGTCTATGATTTTATTTTATAGTATTATTACATATTCTTTATATTAAGAATTTCATTATACGATGCTATATATCTAGAGCAACATTACAGGGATTATACAAGAGTAATGTGACTTTAAGAGTTTTTTAACATGTGCATTTTATTAGGTATTTCATTGGCTTTTTTTTTGAAATGATGCAATATTTAAATGGAATTGGAGTGCTTCATTATTGTTTTAAGTCTGAAGAAGCATCCTTGGAGACGCGAAAGCGCTTACTTTGTGGAATAAAGAGTTTATTTTAATATATATCTAGTGGTTTGCTTCGATTGTTGTGGAGTAACTGCCATCCTTTTCTACTTTGACCCTTCCAATTCCTCTAAATCGGTGTCAGACGTGAAAGATTCCTCTTACATGTCCTCTTCCTAGGGACCTCCTCAGTGGGAACTTCTGGGCAGGTCTCAGAAGAGCAGGGTTCCCCCAAGGGGGCTTTCTGAGGCTCCGGATCACTACACTTATGATGGATCTGTGGTGGAGAAGATTCCGTTGCTTTACGGGAGGAGGTAGTCTGCTCAGAAGTTGTGACTGTCCAGGGGGACAAGACCCTCCTCATGGCATCAAAGGCACCACGTCTCCAATGCGAGGAAGCCCTCGGGTCCGAAGACATCTCATACTCCTCCTGCACCAAAGCCACCGGATCCGATCCCGAGGTGGGAGCAGAGCTCACCCACACCGAAGCCACGAGGGGAAGAGTCAGAACCGAAACATCAGTTCGACTCCCCTCCCCGGAACCAACGGGCGAGTGTTGGCTCCCAGAGTCTGCAGCCGGGGCTGAAGACATCAGGGTTGTCGGTGCAGATAGACCAGACTTGGATGTCGGCGCCGACTGTTCCACAATCAACTGATCAGCTCCCTCCGGCTCCAAAGGCTCGACTCGAGTCGGAGGAGGAACAGCAAGCCGAGTAGATGACTTGATCATCTCCGAAGCTGCCAGAGTTGAAGCTGATAAAATTTTAGGTAGCTCTGGATTCTGTAATAATCTCCTCACCACACGATCCACATCTGAATCCAACAGTCTGGAAGCTCGAAAAGAGGCCATGGAAGGAGCAGGTGAACCCAAAATTGGAGACCTTAGGGTTGGAGATACCGGCTCCAAAACTGGGGACTGGCTCCTACCCACTACCTGATCAGTTGCTCCGCTAATTGTGGAGCAGAGTCAGATACCGTCTTTGAAACCTTCAGAGTTGAAAGGCCTTTCGGCTCTGAACCAGAGACAGAAGTGGAAGAAGAAGGCTTTGGTTTATCCTGAGGAGCAGAGTCCAAATCAGATTGAAAGGTGGACTTAAGGCCCCTTTCCACTAACTTCCTTTTTCTCTCTGCCAGAACCCTGGAACTAAAACCGTGGCACACAGAACATACATAACACAGATGGTGTGACCATCTGTAAGAGACATTTTCTGATTACACTTGGGGCATTTCTTGAAGCCCGACTTCACATTTTCAGACATGTTAATCCAAGTTCCACTAGACAATGTTAGTAAACAACTGAATAATCACAATCCAATCCAAACTATTATTCAGAGCCAAACTTGGCTATTACAATAATCTGTCTTTAAACAATCAAAGTTATTTCTAAAGAAAATAAAGCCTAACTTCAGCTATGAAATAAAATAATTAAGCCTGACTGGCTAAGAGAAGAGGTTGCTTAACTATTTCAACAATCTCTGCTATCAATAAAGAAAATAAAGCCTAACTTTGGCTATACAATAAAGTAATTAAGCCTAACCGGCTAAAGCCTAAACTTGGCTATGAGGGGATAGGGTACAAAGATGCCTAAGCAGGCACAAAAAAAACGGCCTAACGCCAATAACGGAAATCTTTTCCAATAACTTTCTTTGTAAATTCCTCACAAAAATGGGGAAAGCAAAGTAAATACCAGCCTAACTTCGGCTAAGGGGAAAAAGTCTTCTCAATAAAAGATGAAGAAGAAAGCAATAAGAAAACCTTTACTTAACTGACTACAAAAACGGCCTGAGCTGAAGAAACACGCTCGATCTGTTGCAACGGCAAATAAGATCTGAGGAAAGTAGAGGAGCATCATGGGATAGGGTTTCGGCCTCGAGCTTTGCAATTTGGCCAACTCAGAGCTGAGGGATCGGCTCCAAATCCATCAGTAAGAATGAAGGCGAGATTGAACAACTTCACATTGGATAGCAACTTATAACTACCAATAAAATGACAAGTCTACTCTGTTTAAGAAGTTCTAGCCTCGTGTCACGTGGGATCTGACATAAGATGATGGGATCACAGATTAAAACATATATGCATCTGCAGCTCTCAAAAGAGTCTGAACAAGTGATGGGTACTTCTGTTGTCCTGCTGGAAATGTGATAATATTTCAAGTATACACTCTTTTTGAATGATTCAGAATGAGCCTAACTTAAATTAGCTCATTATGGCATAAAATAATTTGTATGATGCTACTTGCACATTTGGAAAGAATAGCTCCAGTGTTTAGTATAGTGATAACAATGCATTTAATTTACTTTACAGCTGGGGTCTAGCTAGGAACAAAAGAAATGACTATAAGAAAACATTAAGATTTAGAAAGCACATGGAAATGCATTTAACAGATATGTAATGCAATAACTGCAACTGCTGGATGTCTAGTTTCAAATATTTGTTAAAGTTTGGTAAGCAAATTTTGGAATGTGAGATATCTTGAACAGTATTTAAACCAAAATGACTAATGATATTGTGGACATATTAATTTTAAAAGGTTCAAGTAAATCTATACAATGCTACCTACTGCACAGCATTTAGTAACGCATAATAGTGCTAATAATTTAGATATTGACCAAATCACAGTTATTAGACATTGAAAATATCAACTATGTTTGGACAAAACTGACATTTTAAGACAGATTTTCTTGCAGATGGTAGAAGCTAAGAAGGAATCCTCCTCCTTTTTAGATTTATGTTTACTATATTAAGTACTTACATGATCTTAGGAAATTTATCAGCTGAATAAAATTAGAAGTAAAATTATTGGTAAACAAAATCAGTAAAAACATCAGAACTAAACTTTTGTGACTTCAACTGCATGTTCCATAAAGAAGCTTAGGTTTGTGCAAGCCTCAACTTCAAGTTCATTTCTTGCATCAGTAGGTTAAGTTATAAGTAAAATGAATTAAATAAGACAAATTACATTGACAATTATATTTTATAAATGTCAAATATTAGAGCAGAAGTGGTTAACCTAGGTATAAGAGAAAGGGCAACTGCAAGAAATGACTATGTACCACAGGCATACTATCTCAATTAAAGGAAAATGATATATTATACAAGAAGAATGATAGGCTGGGAAAAAATAAGAAAGTCCAACGGAATGGAAAAATAAACATTTGGAAGGGACTCTGAATAGAACTGATATCTCTAATTAGATTGTAGTCCTAGCAGGAAAGTAGGATTATAAAAAGGAACAGATCCAGATAAGGTCAAAACTAACACAACAAAGGAATCATAAAGTGCAAGAGAAGAAATGTTTAGTTTTGAAATGAATACAGGAAGAAATAAAAGTCAAAATTAATAGAAGATGAATTTAACATAGGAAAGAAATGGAAATTAAACTATAACTAAAAAACTGGTATGGTTGATAAAGTTTATGAAAGAGACAGAAAATAAGGAAATAATATTAAGTAAGAGTAACTGAGGGAAGAAAGTGGGTTGAATGCAGAAAAAAGACAGTGGGAAAAGGAATGAATGAAATAAATGTCAGGAGGAAAAAAAAGAAGACTGACATAAAAGAAGTGAAAAGACTGAAACAGTTTAATAAACACATTAGAAATAGCAATGTAAAATGAATTGTCAGACAAAAGTATTCAAATAGTCTCCGATACGTAGAAAGAAGATAAGATAAGAGAGGAAAAGACAGCATGGAGAATAGAGCTTTATAAACTGTCATATAAAAACATATGCCTAGAATTAATGTTACATAAAGACAAATCATCTGACTTTACTTCTTTGAAAATGTAATTAACCTAGACCCAGGAAATTCTGAGCTATTAGATTTTATAAAAACTGTTGAGATTACAACTGATACCCCTCAACTGGAAATTGCATTCTATTGAGCAAATTTAGCTTTAAATATTAATGAAAATACACTGGCACTGGAATTGTATGCCTGAGAAGAGAAGTTCTGTACTGACAAGGAATTTACAGGATGAAGAAAGACAGAACTACATTTAAAGGGCAAGAAGACAAAACACAGGAACAAAAATAAGACTTTAGAATGCACAGGAATAATGAAAATCATGGAAGAAGAATTACTGCAAAGGTGAATGTCTGAGATGAAACAAAGGAACCCATCTTCAAAAGGAATATTGCAATTATGGTGCTAGGAGGAACAATAAGACTAAAGAAAATTAAGAGAAAACAATTACCAAATTCTCTATATTATGAAACATTGTGGACATTAAAATAATCTATACTTCTGAGTAAATAAAAGTTTCAGCACAAAGGAAAAATAAAACGGAAAAAAACTGAACATTCACAAATAGGTATGTGGTGCTCAAATATTTCTGGAAAAACAGAAAACATTTTCATTTTTTCACATAGTAGGAATGGGCATAATGCAGAGGAATGACAAGCAAGAATTGAATAGATGGCTTGGTTGACTATATTAGTATGATTGCCTACATTTAGAAATGACATAGTGAAAATGGTAACATGGAATGTTGCTAGGTTATAAAACATGCTAGGGGATAGAGATTTTCTAGTATTTGTCCAAAATATATTATCTTGGACATGCAAGAAATGTGGTTATAAACATTTATAATCTAGCTAGCCAAGATTTCAAACATATTGGCCCTAAGGTTAGAAAATAAAAAAAAATATTTGGAAGAGCTAAAGCAGACTTGATTAGTTCTTAACAAAAGTGAACAGGGACTTGTACAGAAATTTTCTGTACATGTCCCATCAGAAATTATTTGGAAAGGGCAAAAATGTAAATTATTGAATTCCAATCCCAATATTTGTGTTACATCCCTCCACTGTCTCAAAGGATCATATCCTTTGCGCATTCTACAAGATCATCCCAATGAATATTAAAGATGAAGGGAAATGAAGATAAGGCTGGAAGATTTAGTGTGTATTACAGGCAGTGATAATAGAAATTGGAATAAATATGGAATGATCACCTGTAGTGATTTAATGCCAAAATTGAAACAAAGGATATATACTGATTATGTAAATAAAAGAAGGAGCAGAAGTTTTTCAGGTCATAGACTAAATAGAAGCAGACTGGTACTCACAGAACAGATACAAAATATTGATAACCAATACTGAATGGAAACAACAGACTTCAAAGTAATGGAATTCATACTTTTACTACAAAGATGAATAAGTCATTAATAGGCTATTTCAAAGTGACTGAAGAAAGTCAAGCATTGTGAAATGTTAAGCGGATAATACAATTGAAAAAGATCACTTACTACTGATTATAAATATAATCTAAACAAACTATCATTGATTCTTAATATAAGTTAAAATAGATCAGAAAGGAGATAGAAGATTAACAGAATTAGAAATAGAAGATAATGGTAACTTCAACTACATCTCCATAGACTGGAATACTTATACTTCTAACTGATATGCACGACATTACTTAGCTTGGGTTAGCAAGAATTCCCCAGATCATGTTGTCTGCAACTCCATCGAGGGCAGTAATATCCTGGACCAGGTTCTCATAAAACGTGGCTCCAGCCTACTCCTTGCTCATGGCTGGTCCCTCAATGGATAAGTAAGATCACCAACTGGTAGCCTTCACCCACAGAACATCCTCTTGGCAGGTTACCAATACCATCCTCTTTACAGACTTCAAAAAAGATAACCATTTACAATCGTACAATGAAATCTTAAAATTTACCCATACTAACCCCCAAATGGACCCTGAATGTGCATCTACCTACGCCAATGATCTTTATGTTCATTTAGATAAATGCATTGGTAGAACTTTGTCCACCAAGACAAAATACAATGGCAAATTCAATAACAAACCTTTCTGGCAATCAGCAGATATAAGCAGACTTTACAACAGACTGGAGAAATTGCTTAGATTAATTTGCGACACCAGAACCCTCATCACAATGAGAATATAAAATGCATCACCAAGAAGCCAAAGGCAGCTATAAAGACCAGCAAAGCCTCCCATGAATGTAAGCTAGCTCCTGATGCTAAGGAGAGTCATTCTTCAGCTACATTAAAAAAATACAGAATAATTCACATCACTGTTCTGAACTTCTCTATAATGGTGCTTCCCATTTCAATCTTAAAGACGTTGCCAAAATATTGGTCAACAAGTCTGCTTCAAATTTCTGTCCAGAAAGTTTCATCCCCACTCCAAACATCTCTGTATCACATCCCCTACTGTCTCAAAGGATGATATTCTTAAAGCACATTACAAGTTCAAAAATGCTTCTGCATTGGGTCTTGACAATATATTAGGTTGTCTTATCAACAGAGTCAAGCAGGCCCTTGTTGATCCTCTCTTTAAGCTGTCCAACCTAAGCCTTGCCCCAGGCTATTTTTCTAATCAATGGCATACTGAGATGGTGATGCCTCTTCATATGAGTGGCTCCACTACTGACCCAAGCAACTATAGACCCATTAGTGTAACCAGTCTCATCTTTAATGCTATGGAATGTATCATTAAATTCTTTATCTGCTGGCTTATGAGATTAGTAATTAGGTTTGACCTGCAACAATTCAAATTTGTTAAGAGTAGATCATGCCTCTTCAGTCTAGTGAGTGCCTTTGAAAAGGTCAAGCAGATGGTGGACAATGGTCACACTGCTCATGCTGCTTACCTGTTTCTAGCAAAGGCTTTCATATGATATCACATGACGGGACTGTAAATAAGCTAACAGCCAGAAACACTGATCTCTACATGTAAGATGAACTGCAAATTGACACAGGACAGAATGTATGGTGTCAAGGTCTGTGATGCCTAGTCAGTTAGGCAAATAGTGACCAGAAGCATTCTACAAGGCTCCATACTGTGCCTCCTGCTGTTTGGCATGTGTTTCGCTGACCTGAATACTGACAACAAAGATCTCTTGTTGATGAAGTTCAGCAATGACTGCAAGATGGACGCAGTTAAACCAACGAATGATACACTGAAAAAGGGCTCAAACTAAATGATAAGAAAAACAGTATCATCTCCTTCAGAAAAAAGCAAATTACTACCATCTTCTACGCATGCCAGCCCACTCTCCAGTGAGCTTGTCATCAGAGACTAGAACATCAGGGTTGAGCTTCCCCAACTACCTGTTAGAAAGAGAGGAATTTAAGGAGTGGGTAGTAGAAATGATCTGAGAGTTATTAAGAAAGCTATAAAGTATTCCAGAAGTTATAGCTACTGAGTGGGATAAAATGAAAATGGAGTTTAAAAATAGAATACAAATAAAAGAAAAAGATATCTGGTCAAGAAGTAATAAAACTTATTTAGAGGGGCTGACAAAGGTTAAAGTATTACAAATGAGGAGAATCTCACAGAACAAGACAAGGCGCAATTGTAGAGAGCTACACAGAAAATAAGGGACTACCTCAATAATATTCATGGGTTTAGAAAGATTGCTGTTAAGCAAATGCTTTTTGATGATATCCCCAGAGCACAAAAACCTTTGGCACACCGACTTAGGCAACAGAAAGTAGAAAGTGTTATTACCAAACTTAGGGAGCCCATACCAACAAAAACTAACCAGAGATCGTTTAGAAACATTAGAGATACTTTGGAAATGTTATGAAAATTTATATAAAAGCAGAGAAGTAGGGAAATCAAGAAAAAGCAAAAATGGAAATATTTATGGAAGACTTAAATATGCCAAGGTTCAAAGTAGGTGAGACTCAACAACTAACAGTTAAGATAGGAGGAGATGAGACAAAAATGGTCATGCATAACAATCTGCAAGAAAGTCTCCAGGAATAGATGGTATTCTGGTAAAAGTCTGGAAGCTAGGAGGGAAAAAAGTGATAAAGATCTGGAAGGTTTTGTTTAACACTGTTTTAAAATGGGGGATGCACCAACATCCTGGAAAAAAGCTGTGGTAGGTGTTATACCTAAAGATGGTAAAGATTTATCCGATCCAGCTTCGTACAGGCCCATTTCAATTTTAAATAATGATTATAAAGTGTTTGTGTCTATAATGGCTAAAATAATGGCAAAGGTGATGCCACAAATTGATAGATAATGGACCAATGTGGTTTTGTGGAAGGAAGGCACACATGTGACAACTTTAATGTAAAAATGATGATTCGGAGGGAAGCAGAATATAAGAAAATACCAATATTATTAGTGGGTTTTGATGGTAAGAAAACATTCGGCAGAGTGAGCTGGGATTTTATGAGTAGGGCAATGGAAGCATTGGCATTTCCTGATACAATAATAAGGGTAATTAGAAAGATCTGCACCAACTGTAAAGGCCACAGAAATAACCTCATAGAGAGAATCCATGGCCTCCAACACCTCTCCTATGTGGACAGGCTCAAATCACTATTACTCTAATCAGTATCATACAGAATGCTCAGAGATGATCCGTGTCTCACCTACAAGGCAATTTTGGACCCTGCCCTACTAGAGATGCTCCAAATCCATAAGTCTAACTCCTTGCGCTTTACCCACTCTAAAGGCCTGAATCTAATATGCAACATCAACAAAACCTGCTGGAGAGACAGGTTTTCTCCCAGAGGCTGCCCAGTCTCTGGAATGGACTTCCCATACATGTCAAACAGATTACCTCACTGGCCCTCTTCAAGTGCATCCTTGATGAGTGGATGGGAAACCACAAATTTGTCCCAGGGGTTCCACCTGTGTCTCTCACTGACATGGGCAACAGGTGCTGACTGAGGATTCTTTTTGGGGATAAACTCTTGGTTAGGCTTGTAAGGACCCCAGGGCCATTAGCCTAGTAACCTCCTATGATTCTATATATGAGGGAGCAAAGGAAAAATCAAAGTGGGAGGGTTCCTCTCTGATAAGTTGCATCTGAACAGAGGAACCAGGCAGGGCTGTCCTGCTTCCTCTGTTATTTACGTTCTATTTAGAACCATTAGCAAGGAAAAATAAGGGACTCAGAAATTCAAGGATATAATTGGTATATTGTTCAAGAAAAGTTATATTTTATTTGCAGATGCTATTTTGTGTCTGATGGAACCAGAAAAAGGACATCTCAGTTTTGTGGAACATTCTGAGCCATTTCTGTTTTTTTTTTTTTTCTGGGATATAATATTTAAAACAAAGACTATAAATTGGTTCAGCAATACCCATATTTTGGGGACATAATAAAATGAAGAATTTAGGAGCACTGATTAAAAAGGATTCTGTTATGGCAGCTAAGGATATGTAGGAAGAGACTAAACAAAAGATCACAGAAAAACTGAGAAACTGGAAACTCTTCCCTATGGATATGGATATGGATAGGAAGCTACAAGCAGTAAAAACTGTTTTAGTCCCATTAGTTTTATATACAGGACAGGTGTATTTTATCAACCAGAGGAGAAGTTGTGGATAGCAATTAATAAAGAGTTGAAGGATTTTATTTGGGAGGGAAAGAGGGCAGGAGTCAAGTGGGACAAGCTGATCCTCCGAAAATAACAAGGAGATTTAGGCTTACCTGATTTGAATGGATATTTTAGAACTACATAGTTAATGCTCTTGTACATAACACAAGCAGAACGCAACAATTTCAATTGTAAAAGAATGATGACGAAGTATAGGGCAATTCAAGAAATAAGGAGAGACTTGGATTTTGGATGCAGATCCTTAAGGAAAATAACAACAGTGATACAGAATATTATATTTATAATGTCGCAAGAAAGTATACTAAGAACTAAGCCAACATGGGAATGGAGAAAAAAGATCCTGCTCATATGGATGACTGCAATTAGGGGTATAGAGAATAGACAAGAGGGAACTGGATTTAATGGAGGAAGTTGGCAAAGGAAACAAGGGCTTGGGAGCAAGGAATTACACAGGGATAGGTAACAGAATGGGAAGAGGCCAAGAAGACATTTGGATTGCAGTCTAGTGATTGCCCTCCCTATCAGGGTTGATATTAGTTTATAGACAAAGAGAAAGGGATGGGGGGATTCTTAAATGAAAGACCTGCATTAGTTGTTTTTAAATGAATCTAGAACAAAAGTTGATGTTAAAAAAGGGATAATTAGTAGGACATATAAAATATTGCACAATAACTATAAGAATCAGAGAAGGTTATAAAAGATTGGAAGGAGAGACTGGATAAGCAATTCACAAGAAATCAAATGGAGGATATATGTATGACTCCTCAAATCTAGAAGATTTAGGATTTTTGCCTGGAAGAGTTTACATAGGTACTTTTATACCCCAAGGAGACGCCACAGGTTTTTTTTCCTCACGTAGCTGGCAATGTTGGAGGTGTAATGTATAAGAAACAGGCACCTGGTAGTATATATTCTTGAGTGCAATGAGTTGGCAGACTTGAAAAATTCCCTACAGAGTACTCTGTCAGGAATACTGGGCAAGTAAATGGGTGTAACTCAAGACATTTTTTGAGCTGGGATACAGGATCTGAATTGCCTAGACATAGTAAGGCCTTGTTGAATTTAATTCTGATGGCTGCCAAAAAATCAATTACTAGAATATGGAAATCAGAATCTAAACCAACTATAATTGAAGCAGTGAATATTGTAACATAGATAAAATAACTGGAAATGGGATCCTCAGAAAAGGGTAAGAGTAAATTATACAGAAAAAAATGGAAATTGTGGAACAAAACATGCAGAAAATGCAAGGTGGAACAAGGTTAAAAAGAAGGCGAGAATTGAACAAGTTGTGTAATGTTTTGATTATATGATATATAACAATGTATGTGATATATAATGTACACTGGATATAAAAAGTTTACACATCCCTGTTAAAATGCCAGGTTTTTGTGATATAAAAAATGAGACCACAATAAATCATTTGAAAAATGTTCCCAACCTTTAATGTGACCTATTACCTGTACAATTCAGTTGAAATACAAACAAATCTTTTAGGGGAAAAATATAAAAAATAAAAAACATACAATAAGCTGGTTGCACAAGTGTGCACACCCTTAAACTAATAGTTTGTTGAAGCACTTTTTGATTTAATTACAGCATTCAGTCTTCTTGGGTACACACCTGCCATCAATTAGAGAGACTCTGATTAACCCCAAGTAAAGTTCAGCTGTCCTAGTAGGATTTTCCTGACATTTACTCAGTTGCCAGTTACAGCAAAAGCCATGGTAGGCAAAGAGCTTACAAAGCATCAAAGGCATCTCGTTGTTGAAAGGTATCAGTCAGGAGAAGGGTACAAAAAAAATTCCACAGCATTGGATATACCATGGAACACAGTGACAAGTCATGAAAAAGTGGAGAAAATATGGGACAACAGTGACATTGCAAATAACTGGACATCCCTCCAAAATTAATGAAAAGACAAGATGAAAACTAGTCAGGGAGGTTGCCAAGAGACCTACAGCAACACTGAAGGAGCTGCAGGAATTTCTGGAAAGTACTGGTTGTGTACTACATGTGACAACAATCTCCTGTATTCTCCATATATCTGGGCTATGGGTAGGGTTGCAAGACGGAAGCCTTTTCTTACACAGAAAAATATCCAGGCCTGGCTAAAATTTGCAAAACAATACATCAAGTCTCGCAAAAGCATGTGGGAAAATGTGTTACAGTCTGATGAGACCAAGGGTGAACTTTTTGGCCACAATTCCAAAACGTACATTTGGCGCAAAAACAACACTTTGCATCATCAAAAGAACACCATCCTCACAGAGAAGCATGCTGGTGGCAGTATCATGCTTTGGAGTTCCTTTTCTTCAGCTGGAACTGGAGCTTTAGTCAAGGTGGAGGGAATTATGAATAGTTCCAAATACCAGTCACTTTTGGCCCAAAAGCTTCAGGTGTCTGCTAAAAAGCTGAAGATGAATTTCACATTTCAGCATGACAATGACCCCAAGCATACATCCAGATCAACAAAATAATGGCTTCGCCAGAAAAAAATTAAAGTTTTGGAATGGCCCAGCCAAACTCCAGACATAAATACAATAGAAAATCTGTGGGGTGACCTGAAGAGGGCTGTGCACAAGAGATGTCCTCACAATCTGTCAGATTTGGAGCATTTTGCAAGGAAGAGTGGGCAAATATTGCCAAGTCAGGATGTGCCATGTTGATAGACTCCTACCCAAGAAGACTGAATGTTGTAATTAAATCAAAAAGTGTTTCAACAAAGTATTAGTTTAAGGGTGTGCACACTTATACAACCAGCTTATCGGACATTTTTTTTATATTTTTTCCCTAACAGATTTGTTTTTCAACTGAATTGTACAGGTTAAAGGTCACATTAAAGGTGGGAAACGTTTTGAAATGACTTATTGTGGTCTAATTTTTTTATATCACAAAAACCTGGCATTTTAACAGAAGTGTGTAAACCTTTTATATCCACTGTATGTAAATGTGAACTTATTAATATGGTTTGATTACTTCTGTAAGTTTGCCTATGTCACAAGTTATAATTCAATAATGGTGTTTAAAAAAAGGATATCCGAGTCAAGGAACACCTCTCCTTTGATCACAATGTCGCAACTGTTGTGGGGAAGTCCTTCGATATATATTACAACTAATTACTAAGGACTTCTCTTCCAAAACCAAGGAAATTATTGTTCCCCTATACTTTGCCCTGGTTAGACCCATTAAAGAATATAATGCACCCTTTAGGCGTGTATCTCACTAGACATAATTTGAAAAATCACAGAGGTTCCTAAAAAAAAGAATCTCCTGTACTCAAAGTCATATATGCTCTTGAGAGGAGATGCATGCCTTACTTTCCCTTCTTTTTTCCTCAGTGTGTCAAACAGTGTAGCCAGCACTAGAACAACACAGCAAAGGAGAATCAGATCCACTTGTATGTGGCCTGTTTCAACCAACCTGCCCATATACTGTGGCAGAACTAACTGATATTAAAACAGAGCTGAATAGCACAGCGTTACCAAATAGATTGTAATTTATACTGTGTTATCAATGTGCTTAGCTGAAAAGTAGATAAATGGACAGACTATATCATTTTTTGCTATTTCTGTTATTCAGTACTAGAATAAGAGCTTTCAATGTACATCACAGAGTAAATAAAACTAAATGGAGAGCTAGGTTCATCATACAATGTCTCCTTTTCCAGGTCAAGCAGCGTAATACTCGGTCAGCCTTCAAACGCAGTTTAGACAACTGGATGGGTGCCCTAACCCTGCCTTACAGACATTGCCCTCACTGAAAAGGTTGGTAGAGCCTGAGGGTGGTTAATGGCAAGGCATGCTAGACTTCTGGTCTAACAGCCTTGCATTTCTTATGATTCCCATAATGAAGGTGAAAGAATGAAGATACATGAAATTCCAGAAGCACACTGCTAAGGTACAAGACCAAACTGAATTAGGGAAGACAGATATATTATGAGACATTCTTGAAAGAACTAGCTATTGTGTGAATAGAAAAAAAAATAATGTTAATAAAGGGAATTGAACAAAAAAGAATATTTGGTTTAATGCATTTTAGCCGAACAAAAAAAATCACACTTGCATTTCACTAAAAAGGTGGCTACATGCAGGAGATTTCAAACATTACTTAAATACGAGGAAGTATGCTTACAGACAATTTAAAAACTGTATTCTTTAATGTCTGTCAGTGGGAGTCACTGGGATGAGTTGTTTTCCTGTCCTCCTGGATGGCTGAGCTGCTTACTCACCCTTCCCTAATTCATTCAGCTGGGTGCAGAACTTCAACACAGAAGTGTACAACACTGACTCATCTATCAGCAAAACAATACACTTTGAATGTAGTTAAAACAGTATTAAAGCATATTTTGAAGAAAGCTTTTAGTCCCTGTTACCACACCCTTGGTATTAATATATATATATATATATATATATATATATATATAAACTCATACTGCTGAGCCTTAAAGTAAAGGGAATTCTTCAAGATACTGCAATCTTAAATTCAAAGAGACTCAAACATCAGTGCTTACGCACTAGAGTTCATTCAGTTCATAGATCACTCCAAGACTGCTAATCATTGGTGGGTCCTCAGGTCTGCAGTTATTTCCTTGCCTCTTAGAGTCACATTAGGAAAACACCCACTTGCCTATCCTATCCAAAGCTACAGACTATCAGGTGATAAAGCTGGACATGTATTGTGGCTTCTAGGACACGTGCTGCTAAAGGATCTCTCTATCTCTACTAAGCTTTGGCTTGTAGAGGGCAAAGACCTTCAGGGGAGCACAGACAGCAGTGTTCATGTGCTTCCACACTACAAAAATAGAAAACGTGGACACAGGTTGCATAGGTGAGATGATCCAAGAATCCTCCAGTTGTAAATCAGATACTCCAGGGACAAGCCAAGGATATTATAAAGCCAGAAGATTTGTCTGAAACAGGATTCATACATGGGGAGGGCAGCTTTAGGGACACAGGTTTCATTGTCTTTACCTGTCTCTGAAATAAACCTGTCTAGGTCCTCTAAGTCCCCTTCTTAGAAAAGAGAAGAAGAGACTTTTTTTCCTTTTTGTCAATAAAATTAAGAGCTGACTATGATTATGGCTTCTTTCCCAACAGCATGCAGGAATGAAGCACAATGAAATTCTTCAGACATTCCAATCACTGCACCTGCACTGTGGAATGAATCAGATTTCTGGATCAACAGAGTCCTATGTTTAGCCAAGTTTTTTTCTAGCAAGAGAAACATTTTTTACTGAGCATACTTCTGTAGTACCAAACATACAGAGACTTGACAGCAAATATATATTACTTCAGTTCAGCAGATATTCACCATTCTGATATCAAGTCATATCAACAGGGTTACTAAATAACACACACACAAACACACACACAGACAGAGAAATGACATGCTCGAGCCTCCATGAGGTTTATATTCAAACTTAAGACTGTTTACTTATATATGCAAATTGCTGTAACTAGTTCATTAATATTTCAAGATTTATACCTCATATCCTACAAGCACTATCAACTATCCTCATCTTGGGTTAGGCTGTGTACAAGTATGTCTGGTGTTTTTCCCTTGGGAATCTTTGCAAGCAGATTTCAAACAGATACTTATGGCAGTTTTTTTTTAAATCCTAATCTTCCTTCACAAATAAGGCAGTTACCCTTCTTAAAATCTTAATTAATTAATTAAATAAATAAATAAATAAATACAGAAAAATATATAAATAAATCATTGGAAAAGGAAGATTCACAGTCACAGTGCAAAATCATTAACAGTATGTGGAAAGTACAACAGCAGGTAATATGGTGCATTTACTCTCAGCACTACTAGGATTTTAGTTTTCAGCAACCTGCTTTCAATTACATTAGCTCAGTAATCTCCCGCATTATACAACATTATGCATAATCCACTGGTAACTTTTATAGTTCTGAATTAGCTATGTCTTTGCAGAGAATTGCTCAGACATGGAACATCTTTTGTCTACAATGCAAGCCTAAAGCTAAGTAGTCCTCAAAAAATTAAGTCACAGACACATACAAGTACCGAACAAGCAATCAATCCTCAGAATTAAAGTATTTTGTTGTACAAGAATGAAACCCTTAAACATGTAATTTTATTCAGTCAGCTAATGCCAGCAAGAACCTCCCCGACTCTATAAGTCATGGAAACATTATAATGACATTAAATTCCACCTACAGTAGGAAAATGCTGTAGTTCTTTTAACAGCATTGCAGTTGGCACCAATGAAATATACATTTATCTGTAGCAAGATATCAGACACAGGCAAGACATCACCATCATTGACCACAGTCTAATATATAAAGACCCTTCCCATTTCAAAACTGGCTTTAGCTAAAGCCTGTGACATACAGAGGGATTGTGCCACAGTCACCTGAAAGTTACACATTACAACTTCAGCAAGCATATCCAGTTGCTGCAACTGTTTAACTGAAGCCCCAGAATGACAAACTTTGCCCTACCATGGTAAAATATTGATGCTGGTTCACAGTCAGTTTGGCAAGTTTGTCTGGTTCTGCTTCATAAATTAGGATACTTCTACCATAATCAGCAATGTAAAACCTGCTCCTGCATACTACAGGTCTGCTATAACTACTAAGAGGTAACAAGTACAACTAAATCAAACAGGAAGCTATAAGTGCAGACCCCATGGCCCTAGTTGTTACTTAAGGGCCACACAATGATAAAAATGACCCATAGGTCAAGTAGCTTATTTACCTACCTGTACTAGATTTCCTTTCAAATTCGTCAGCTGACACTGGTTGACATCCTGTGACTCTCCGTTTTAAATTAAATCGATGCCAATCAAGTTTGTAATGCTCTACCTAAAAATATAGATAGGTTTTAAAAAAGGAAAATGCAGTTATCAGTGCAAATCAGTACAAAAAGTATCATCTAATGAACACAGGAACATTTCCCTTAGTTTCCCTGATTTTCAATTATCTGAAGTTTTAACCATATGAAACAAACCAGTCCAAATTACACTATCAAAATTTTACAAAAATACATACTTTGCAGAGGAAAAAACTGAAAGTTCGTCTGCTGAATCCTACACTAAGGCACCGTACGAGCATATCCACTCATGCATGAATCATGCCATCCCAAATAGAACCAAGACACTCTCCTCCAAAAAAAGGAAGCCAATCTGATGGTCCCCTGCCATAAACAAAATTTACAACAAAAGGAAGAAACTGTTGCAGAAAAGACGAAAATTACAGGATGCAAAAAACTCCCTTATCAGACTTGATAAGAAGCTGAGATCCCTTATAAAATACTCCAAAGCTAGTTTTGAAAATAAAATTGCCAAAGATTCCAAAGACAACCACACGGCATTATATAGTTATGTCAAGAATCTAAATGGCAATGCTCACATCTGCTCTGAGATACAACAGAATGGGATTAAATATACTGATCCCAAGGATATTGCCAATATCCTGGCAGATCGATTCAGTGCCAACTTCACCCCCCCCTCACTCCCTAAAGGGCCCATCTTAATACAGAAAGACTGCCAATTTCCGGTAATAACAGCCACACAGGTAAAAAACGCACTCTCCAAAGCTAAGAATACAGCATCCATGAGACCAGATGACATCCTGGGCTGTGGTACATGAACTACAAAATGAACTGGCACCTCACCTAAGTGTCATGTTTAATCATAGCCTCACCTCAGGCTTTGAGCCCACTGAGTGGTGCACAGCTACAGTTATCCCACTCCACAAGGCGGGATCCACCTTGGATCCAGGGAACTACTGCCCCATCAGTCTGACGAGCCTGATCTGTAAGGCCATGGAATGTATTATCATGGAACTTATAAACAAGCACATTGGCAACCATCAAATACTGGACCCCACCCAGGCTGATCTTGTCTCCTGAATCTGATTGGACTTCTTCGAATCAGTTTCCAGAGCTGTGGACGAGGGTAAGGCAGTCCACACAGCCTATCTGGACCTTGCCCAGGTCTTCGACACCATCCCCCACTCTGGAATCATAGATAAACTTACTAAGCTGGGCATTAATCCCTACATCACTCGATGGGTTGCCAGCTGGCTTACTGACAGAACCCACACCGTAAAAGTAGCCGACTCCAAATTCAGCTCCAGACAAGTGACAAGTAGAGTACCTCAGGGTTCAGTCCTGGGACTGCTCTTGTTTGGCACCTACTTCTCTGAAGTACAGGCCAACACTAAGGGACTCTGGCTAACAAAGTTCACAGATGACTGCAAACTGAGAGCCATTACTGAATCCCCAAATGATGTGGATATTCTACAAAAGGGCCTTACAGAAACAGATGCTTGGTGCAAGAGCCATGGGCTCAAGCTCAGTGCCAAGAAATGTATAGTTATCCCCTTTGGGAAAAAACATGTACCCGTGAATTACCACATAGGTGGCAGTACACTAAACACCGAAAGTGTGATAAGAGAGTTAGGGACACAGGTGGACAGTGGTCTCACCTTCGATAACCACATCACCACAACAGTTAGGAAATCCTTCTATGTGGCACACCTCATCACTAAGGGCTTTTCATCCAGAAAAAAGGAGGTCATTGTCCCACTGTACTCATCCCTCATTAGACCCATTGTAGAATACAACGCCCCATTTAGAATGTACCTCTCAAGACATCTGCAACAACTAGAAAGGCTGCACAAATAACTCACTAAAAGAATCAGAGACCTAAAGCAGATGCCCTATGCTGACCGTCTAAAAAAACTCCAGCTATACTTTGTCGCATATCTTCTACTCAGAGGCGATCTCTGCTTAACATACAAGGCCATGTCAAACCCAGAGCTGTTGGACATGCTACACTTAAAGAAATCCCAATGCCTCAGTCATCACAATGAACAAAACATGCTGGAGGGATAGGTTCCTGACCCAGAGACTCCCCAGACTCTGGAATAGACTGCCCATACATGTCAAGCAGAGCGCCTCTTTGGCCCTCTTCAAAAGGAACCTTGACGATTGGATGGGAGATAGGAAATTCACCCTGGGGATCACGTCAGTCATCCTGCTAGACAGGGGTCCAGGGAAGTAAATATTGTGGGAAGAAATAGCCAGGGAATTGTTATGGCTAGGCTTGTATAGGCCCTAGGGCCAATAGCCTAGTACCAACCTATGAACCTATAAGAAGGCCCCCTGCAGTCCCTTTACCCAATATCCCCATTTCTTAAATAAGTTATCTGCAGTGTTGCACAACCACTGAAAAACACACACACACACACACACACACACACACACACACACACACACACACACACACACACACTCACTCTCTCTCTCTCTGCATCATTACCAGCAGGCAGCTAGAACAGACTCCAGCAATAATTTCCTGTGTTGAAACCATATCAGGTATACACTCACAATGGAGGATAAAGTATAGGAACAACATTAGCTTTAGTAGACAAACGGGTAATTATACATTTGTGATGGCCATTTATTAAATGCATGCATCTCTACAGTTTCTATGGTGGAACATGCAATATCATTCAGATTCTAGCTCTTCCTCTTCACTTTTCTTTCTCCGGATTTCATTTCATCCAGGGGATTTTCAACACCAGTCCTCTTTCTTTGTCTGGAGTTCCAATCTCTTTAGTAACTGCAGAGGATTTCTCAACAGTGGCCCTGCATTCTCTCATGTGCTACCCACAGTTAATATTAATCAAATCCTCAAGGGATAGATCTATGTCATTTTACCAAAGCTACAAACATACTCCATACATCCTGCAACAATTATCTATTATTGAATTGTGATAGTCGGGAGACAAACTATAGTTGGGTGTGGTAAGTCAAATTTTACCCATGGTGAAAGGTGTTTTTAGGCTATACCCTCATGACCTAACTAGAGTCTCCAGATAATGGGTAGAATGTGGCCTTCCCAAAACCAGCTACCCTTTATTGCTACTATACAATTTTTATGCTGTTTTCAGCACGCATGCACACACGTTTACAGGTTGTATTTTTTGTTAGTGTGTACTGATGCATTGCATTTTTTTATTAACTTTACTACACTGTAATATGCATTTTAAAATTTTGCAGCTACTATGAAATAAGAAAAATGTAAAACACATGGCCTCCGTGGCACATGGGAATGATGACCTGAATGCGACTCTGGTTCCCTTAGTGTCCAGGATACAGCAGAAGTAAACAAGGGAAAGAGAAGAATGAAAAGAGAGTGTCTGTTCACCTGTCCCTGAGAACATGGTTGAGGTGCGTTTCTGGGGTCTCCTGTTAATGAATCCTTGTGCAGACTGGAGATCTAATGGAAGCCATGTGCCTACTAGGAGGGCTGGGCTGCCTGAAGGTGTCAAGTCATTAGGGTAAGGAAGTGACATTGCGATGCTGCATCCAATGCTAAACCTCGTATTGCTTCAAAAAGATGAAGGTAAAGACAAACAGTAAAAATTCCCTGATGGCTACATGATGGACAGTCCACAATCACCTGTCACAAAGACAGTACCAAAGCAATCAGCCAAATGGTCAGTACTTGCAGGAGTGGAAAAATAAATACAGAGCATACAGCATGTAGCATACTGCTCCATGTCTTTTACTCTAACTGTAATATATGCATGCATGCAGACCCTGGTAAGGAAATGTAAGTTCAAAAAATCAGACATACCAAATTCAATGCACTCCTTCCCCAATAATAATAAAGCATATAAAGACAAAGCATTCCTGACAAAGACTACCCTTCCTTAGTCTAGTTCATCATCCCAATTGTTTTGCACAGATCCCAAGTTCAATTCTAATAAGCACATCTAAAATTAAAATCACATATATCAGACCAAAATGTAACCACGTCTCCCCTCACTCTTTGATAAGAAAGACAAAGCAGGTCTGACTTTTTTAACCGTATTTCATGTGGAGGTCAAAAGACTGAAAAAAACCCCACTGTTTTCTCATTTTCTTTTAACTCTTTCACTTTTATTAATAAAACTCTTAGTGAGGAACCATGCTGGAACAGCATATTCAACAGATGATCTTATCAAACTTCCATATTAGGAACCATAAAAAGACAGAGATTTGCTGATTAGTCATTAAAATACTATCTAAATATGTTCCCACATAACTCTGCTATGTGAAGTCTGATAGAAAACTTCCTCATAATGTTTTAAAAATTAAGTAGTTTAATAACTGCATTAGAGGATCGATGTTTATTTTTATTCTACAGCACTGATTTTTTTTTTTACTTTTTAGTGCATTATTATCTACTCCTTTTTTGCATTATTTATTCCTTGTTTTTGAGGGAAATGAAAAAATTGCATAGGACTTTATGTTGACTGTTTTTGTTTTTATTTGCTTGTTTTATATTTTTAGTAGAATTTGAATTGTGCTATATTAATGTGTATTTGTAGCTAACTGGGTGCATTTTGTGATATACTTTTTCCCCTAAATGAGGTGAGCCTTACTATCTTAGCACTGGTATATGGTTTGATATGTTTTCTAGTGATGAAAGTTTATTTATTGTGGTGTTGTACTGTTCTATTAAGCTGTGCATTAGCAGTTGTTTGCCTGTTGCACATTTAATTTTACTAAACGCACATTTTATTTATGTTTCACAACAGACAACAGTATGCTTAATTTTTGAAGTCTAGCTGTTAAAGTGGGATGTTTGTTGTATTTGCCATATTTGCATACATTTCAGCTTTTTAACTTTTTAATGGTGTCCACTTGTATTGATGATGGCTATAAAGGGTGGTAATCATATTGATTCAATTTTTGTACACTAACTGGACTGTACTTTTAATTTTCCCCCAGATGTATATAATTTTATTTGAATTATGTTTTGAATCTTGTCATTAGACTGCTTCAGGAAGACCACACAGACTCATTTCTTACTGTCCAATCTACTCTACAATGAGGCACAATTTCTGCCTTAGATGTCAACATATACTGATAAATGTGTCTCTTTCACATTGGTATGGTTATGAGTTGTACTTTTCCACAGTATCCCTAGGGAAAGTAAATGAGGACAGTAATCCTCCAGGCAGTACCATTCCAGTCAAATGGAAGCTCCAATGGCTATGTCTGGAAAGTATTCAGCACTTGAACAAGAATAAACATCAGCAAATCAATGACATTATGTTGAAACTCTAACAAGAAACTACCATTTTCTGAAATAATTCTTAATCACTTTGTAATCCAGAAGTATGTTCCTTCTAAAGTCAGAGACATCTCATAGGTTCATAGGTAGGTACTTGGCTATCGGCCCTAGGGCCTATACAAGCCTAGCCATAATGATTCCCTGGCTATTGCTTCCCATAAATATTTACTTTCCTGGACCCCTGTCTAGCAAGGCTACTGCTGTGATCCCCGGAGTGAATTTCCCATCTCCCATTCAATCGTCAAGGTTCCTCTTGAAGAGGGGCATTGAGGCGCTCTGCCCGACATGTATGGGCAGCCTATTCCAGAGCATGGGGAGTGTCTGGGTCAGGAACCTATCCCTCCAGCATGTTCTATTCATCGTGATGACAAGGTTAAAATCTCTGGAGTATGTGGCTCGGAGGGATTGGGATTTCTTTAAGTGTAGCATGTCCAACAACTCTGGGTTTGACTTGGCCTTGTATGTTAGGCAGAGATCGCCTCTGAGTAGGCGATATGCGACAGAGTATAGCTGGAGTTTCTTTAGACGGTCAGCATAAGGGATCTGCTTTAGGTCTGTGATTCTTTTTGTGAAGTATTTCTGCGGCCTTTCTAGTTGTTGCAGATGTCTTGTGAGGTACATACCAAATGGGGCATTGTATTCTATAATGGGTCTAATGAGTGATCTCAACCTGATCTACACCCAAAAATGAACACAGGTCTACCCAAAGGTATAGAAAGGCTTCTCTCAATCAGTGGAAAGGCTGAAAATTTACCAGGGGTACCAGCCCAAGTCTGGGATTGAATAGGGACCCGAGAAGCTGAAGGGCAGTCTGGGATAAGTAGGCCTAAACAGCCAGTGGACAGCCAGTATATCACATGGGAAGGTCACAGATTTTGTGAAACAATGCTGTTCTCTAGCGAAGTCTGATTAGCAGCATTAGTGTATAGCCATGTGCACCCGCAGAAAGAATGGAAGGCAGTTAGTAATGTGCCAAAGATGAAAATGCTCATGGGTGCATGTATATGTCAGTGCACACCCCTCCCCTTGAGGTTGTTTAGGGAACATAAAAAAAATCCTCGCAGTCAGGAGTAAATGCTGGATTGTTGGGATGCCTTAATATCTCCTTTTACCCCCAAAGATGGTTTGAATGTTTTCCAGGTCTGAGCCACGATGGTGGCATCAGTCCTAGGGAGCAAGTCACTTGGCCAAATGGGAAATGGGGGGAAGTAGAAGCACCGATCTATGCTGATGGTCATCCTGATCAAAGAGGCCAAAACATATTTAAACAGAAATGTAATCTCAAGTGCCCTAGTCTAGGCTATAGTAATACAGAGCCTTAAACAATGGTCAAAACTAGCAAGGTATTGAAATAGATACTCAAATCCTCCTCTTAGTTAGCCGAATATATCAAGAAATCTGCAAATAATGCCAATTTATATTCCATTCCCCCCATCTATAAGCCACTAGTAGAGAAAGAATAATATACTGTGCAAGATGCACCAAGTAGAAAGCAAATAAAAGTATCATAGGGCAACCCAGCCTTTTGGTATCCCTCACCAGCAGTAACCTAGAAATAAATCATGCTGCATCCCTGTTCTAGTTAGAGCACCTTCATATATTTTTGTAACATACTATCAAACTTCTGAATGAAGCCAAAGGCTTGCAACTCTTGCAAAAGTTATCCCCAAAACATTTGTTGAATGCCTTTCTTCATCTAAACCTGGTATCCCTAAGGGGAAGGCTGACCTAGAAGCTTCCAGTATTAGAAAAATAATTTAAGGATATTACTAAATGTTTGCATCTCCTTAATAAATTAACACTGGTCATGACCAAAAATCCCAGGGATGATCCAAGGCAGACAAAAAGGATATGAAAAGCTTATAGTCATGAGTTAAGCCAGATATAGGGTAATGGGAGGTTTTATAGTATTTATTTTTAATTGTTAACTGGGTAGGTGGGCTTGCCCAAAGGCCCTTTTCAGGTATGACATGGGCTCAAGAAAACAATATAGACAGAAAACAAAAGTCAGTAATTACAAGCTTAAAATGTTACAATTAGTCTGTACATTTAATAAGCACATTTGACTTTTCAAAGTACAAAGGCTAAGAAGCCTACAAACACAAAACGTCGGTTCATATCAAAATATAATTGTCATATACTGAGTACATCAATAAATAGTGTTCCAAAGGCTGACTGCTCTACTGAGTACACAGTCATTACAATATGCAGGCTATCATGTAGGTTAACATACATGTAGTGTGTCAATTTGTACCAGGGTTACACACAATCTATGAAAAATCTGCTGTTATATTCAGCAATAAGGTGTTCCTTTAGATTTTCCTGAAACTTAGAGTTGCTTCTTTTTTAATTTTAGGGGTAGATTATCACAGCTACAGGGGTAACATTAAGAATGTTTTTTTTCCAGGTAGCAATGTTATTTCTGTGCTACGCGGATTTACATTTTACAGTTTTCAAGTAAAAGGAATACATGGTTATTGAGTACTAGACTTTTACATTAAGAATTGCTCTTCTTGTTGCCAGTAGTGATGCGCTATCTTAGTAAATATGTTTGATCAAAACCCAGTAGAATCACCTTACTATACTAAGTATAAGGTGCTCAACAGAACAACACTTATTAATTAAAATGAGCCAGGCACTAAAGTATTACCAGCAAATACAACTGGAGGCTACAGATATTAATGCATTCAGTTACAGGGCAAGAAATTGCCTTTTAGAAGGTAGTTTAGGCAGGTTAACAATCCTCTAGGCTCATCTATAAAAAATATTCACACCACAGAACAGAATAAAGACTGGGAAAAGATATTACGGAAACAATAGAAGGTTTATAAAAAGGTTTAGAGTCAGTATGCAAACTTGAACCATAAAAAAAAATGTATACCTGTGAAATGTTTTGAATTTTGAAAGAGAGAAAAGTATGAAAAAAAAGGACTTCATCTGAGATGTGTATACATACAAGTAGTTAAATAAAAATATTTCTGTCAAAACCAAGAGTGCCTCTCCCTTTCCCACCAAGGGCACTCCAACTCCAGAGGACATGTCTAAATCATGGTCCATGGTGGCTCTAAGGACTATAGCAGAAGAAGCCAAGGAAAAAGATGAATGGTCTGAGGAAACAGAAATGTGCACAGAAGACTCACTCACCTGTGGCTGAGACCGTTTATTAGCCTACCATGGTGGCAAGGGTTGTTTAGTAATTTTCTTCTTTTTGTGACTGGAAGAAGGAAGTACTGAGGAACTGGTACGTTGTTCTACAATGAAGCAGTAAAGGAAGCCTGATTCCTGGGACGCCTGGCGGCAGCAGCAGCAGTCATTACAACAGGTAAATAGTAAAAAGTAACTTTTTCCCATCAAAAAACAACACAGTAAAATATACTTTATACACTTTCTCCATCCCATAAAAGTAAAATAACACAGATTTTACTATAGAAAAAAGTATTTTTATCTTAAACAACTTTTTTTCCACAAGTAAAAAGTAAATATCTTGTTTAAAAGTTACTAAAAGTGACATGGCAGTCAATAAAAACAAAATTTTCTTGCTTAAAATTAATATTTTCATAGAAAAAGTTCAGATTTTGTCATAAAAGTAGACGTGGAATGTTTTTTTTTCCTCAAAGGGAACTGCCCAGCAATGGAAAGAGTTAGCTGACCATCGATCCTTGAAAGCGTGCAACAGGAGTGCTCTTATGTGGCAGGAAATCTCTGAAAAGCTTGGTGCCCACACCTGTCTTTTTAGTCAGCTCAGCTCGAGATGACTGATGGTTTGGGTGCATGAAAGGTGTCCTAAAGCTATGCAGTGATCCTAATGTTGAACATTACAATTAACATCAGTAAAATTACCTTTATGGGAACAGACTGGCAGCACCACTGAAAACAGAGGCAAAGAAATATATCTTTTTAAGACGATCGATGCAACAGTAGAAATTTTCTTCTTCAGAAAGAGCTATAGCCATAGGAATACAGCAGCTGAGAGTCTCATGATGAAAAGAAAAGATCATATGTTATGTTATAAATACAAAACCCTTTAGAATAGAACAAAGTAGGACATAACCAGGAAAGAAGTTCAGGAAATGGGATGGAAAAATAATTTAGCAATTTTATTATGAAATAAGTTAGAAGATCTGAAAGCGAAAATACATCAGGCACTGAGGGCAACACTGAATAACAACACACAGATAAAATATCTTCACACAGGTCAGAAGAATGATAAAAAAGGACAAACAATGAGGGAATAAACAACAGCACTGAATATTAGTAGTAGTAATAATTAATATGTAGTGCATGGAGCGTGCTGATTACACTCTGATATTTGGAAAAAGACCAACTAGTTAAGTGCCAGAATTGTGAGCGACACATCGGGTCCAACGCTAGGCAGTAAAATCTGCCTGTACCGACTAGCAAATGACAGCAGTGGAACAAAACATTTGTTTCTGTCTGCTATTCATACCCTTAACATGTCCCCAACTTCTTGTAAGCTTGAGAGTTGCTACAATAACAGAATGTGTATTTGCTTGCATAATCTGAAGAATGCAAATGCTGAAACTCAAATATGTCATTATATTGTGACTTCAGTCCTCAATGATTTGTCTGAAAAACACATATTTTATGAGGATCAGACCAAAAATTATGAAGCAATAATATGGATGTTGTAAACATAAACTGCATTACAATACCTCTCTGACAGAACTTGCCAAGTCTTTTATGGCTTCGAAAGGCAGGAAAACACTTGCCGATTTTTTCCCCTTTAACTAGTAATTATGATCACTTCACTGATCATAACCTCTTATAGGTAGATTTCTTGGCTTCACTCTCGAGGTGAGTTTCTTGGCATCCATGTCTTGAATATGCGGGTTATGATTGGCAAACTGATCATAACCAAATACGAGAATAATGATAACAAAACCTATTTTCAGATTCTGAAAATTGCTTGAAAAAATTTGTTAACATGATTATAAGTCTACTTGAGAATGACAGTGAGGAAGGAGAAAAATATGAATGTGAATTTAGTTCAAGACATACACTATTATCTATCTATTATCTAATTCTGAATAGATGAATTATGAAGAGTTATTAATTGTGAAGATATGCAATATTCCAAAATCAAGCGACTTATTAGGTGTGGCATGGCGTCAGACAAAACCTTAGATTACACTGAATAAATAATCACTGTTATTTGCACTGTATAAAGTATGTCTTAAGAGAGATGGTGTTATTTATCTTATTAATTATACGTATAAGCACTTTTTCCACAGTTCTGTAAATACCTCAATAAATAAGCAATAAGAAAGGAATTTGCTGTATTATGACTTCTAAGATATTAATTTTTTTTTTTAAACTTTAGAAAAAAAATAATAGTGGGTTTGTGTGCAATACAATATATTGCAGTATTAAAATGAAAGAACTGAACATATTGTAAATAAAACTTTTTATTGATAGAATTGTGGTTGCATCTTTTTAACAGCATTCACAAGATATTTACATTTGCTTGGTTTATGCTTTTTAATTTTATTTTTCTAAAATGTTCTGGAATGTAAGAATGTGTGCAGAAGGGAAGATATTTCACAACTCAGAGGTGTTAATGCCTAAACAATTACCTACAGAACTTACAACCAGTTTAGTCTGAATAACAGGAATTTGAGTGGGAACAGTAACAAGTAATAAGAAAAAATACTTTACATGGGGAAGGTAGTATTAGGGACATAGACATAAATAATTCTACTCTGATCAGACTTTTAAGTTGAGACAGAAAAGGTTTTGGATAAGTAACTAGATTAATAACAGCATGCCAAATAAGTATGTAGTATCCATCCATCCATCTATCCTCAACCCCTTTATCCCATTTTGCACATGAGGTTGGGGGTGTCACTTTAACAGTGTCAATCATCTTGAGCCAAGGTTTCACAATCTTGCACTTATAGCCAATTTAGAATGTCCAATCCACCTACTGCATGTCCTCTGAATGTGGGAGGAAACCGGAGCACCTAGAGGACATGCAAACTCTGTACAGAAGAATCTAAACTGAGAACCTCTTGCTGTGAGGCAACAACGCGGCTGCCCCTCTGTAGTATATATTGTCAAAAATAGTAGTATATATTGTCAAAAACAGGTAGAACTCCAAGTACTACTTTTCATCATTAGAGACACGAAAATACAACTGCATAAACTTTTACTTGATGTTGTACCTACAAGCACAGATTTTGGAACACATACAGTGAGAAAACAGTGAGAAAGAAAAATGGACACAGTCTCTTACTGTTTTTTAGCAAATGATTCTGTGCTTATACGTGTCTTTACTGTTACCCTGCAATCAGCAAATACTCCCAAAAGTACCTTATATTCGGTTTGGCAACTTCTAGATTTTCTTGAGATTTGCAGTAGCAACAGTGTTATTCTCAACACAAAAGGCAAGCTTTTAACATTTCTACTAGTTTCTGTTTGAAACCTTTATACTCTAAATATCATCCAGAAGGTTCTCTGGCAGCACTGATTAGATGCAAGGGTAGTTAGTAGGCTTGCAGTTTATGAGACCATTAAGAAGCCTAGCCCAAACTTCACATTGCTCCAAAGTACTGTCTGCTTAAATTACTTGTTCATATTCACCGAGTCAGAAAACAAAGGCTGAGAGAATCAAATTCCCACAAGAAATAACCTGTTAACAGCCTTAATGCTCTGAGCTAACTGTAAGACTAACAACATTGTCGGCAGGCCTCAGGCTTGTATGCATGTGTGTTAGACTCCAGTGCACACGTGCTATCATACCTGCCCAACTTCATTTAAAGAGGTCAATTTTTTTTTAAGGCAATACTGGCCAAATATACTCCAGAAGCTCAGGATCCATACAATGGCAGTCACAGAGCAATCCGTGTGCACTGTTAAACTTAAGTTACATAGCTGGATTCACTGTGAATAAATTAAATTTAAATTTGAATAACAACAACAATGAGAATAGGGAAGGTTAGGGTACCAGTGTCATGTTACCTGGATGGTAACTATATTAAAAGGCTGAGCAGTGGAATGATTTTGGAGTTGAAATTCAGGACATAAGAAGACCAAAAGCAAATCATAACTAAGAATACTAAGACTTAGATTTGCTGTAAGAAGAAATCCAAGAATATTGTTTTCCCTTTACAATGCTGTTGTAAGTCCTCTTTTAAAATATGGTAATCCTGTTCCTAGGAAATGAGGAACAAACTGAAGGAGGTGCAAAAAAAAAATATATATATATATATATATATATATATATATATATATATATATATATATATGGGAGTTAGAATATATTTTTAGGGGGTGGGTGGGGGCACCCCCCCTTGGGGGGGGTGTGGGGAAGCCCAAAAGAAAAAATATGTCGATTATATGATGTAATGATTTGACTGGGTGGGGCACAGCCCCCTTGGGGAGAGTGGAAGCCCCCCCCCAAATAAAAACTTGTCCCAAATGAAATGTATATATATATATATATATATATATATATATATATATATATATATATATATATATATATATACCAAAAGAGCTGTGGGCTTAAAAGGAATGCCCTATAATGGACAGCTGAGGCTCTTCTTATGTTACAGATGAGATGACTGAGAGGTAAGCTGATCTTGACAAAGACCAATGAAGGATGAATTCTTCCTTAGAAAGTGTGGGCTTACAATGGCAAATCATGGAAAGAATATTATAGGAAAAAACAGTAAGTTATGGACAGTTTTAGATCACCTAAGAGGAAAACATGGTTAAGTCTAACAATAATTAAAGAAGGAATAAGCCTCCAATTTATGTACAAGCATCCGCAATAAAGACATTTAAAGTACTTCTTGATAACCATGGGATAGCATTTTAGGTCAAGTAATAGAGAAGCCTCTTGCGGATTTCTTAGCCTGACTTTGTGATACGACACAAAACCCAAGAATACGATTTCAACCAAAATAAGCTAATTATGCTTTAAAATAATGTTTGACTAATCCAATACACTATACTTGATAGTGGGAAATAACAGACAAGCATATGACTAGTTATTATCACTTCTAAAGTGGTTGTGAAAGCAATGTAATTGACTTTTTTTTTCTCTGTAAAACTGCCTATTACTCTTCAGTGTGGGTATCAGATAAATAAATTATGTAGCCCACTGTTCAGTCTTGCATACCATTAACTGGTTTTAAAATCAGTCTGCCTTTATCAAATATATAAATTATGTAATTCACTCTTCAGTCTTACATGCAATTAATTGGTTTTAAAATCCATATGCCTTTATCAAATATATAAATTATGTAGTTCATTTTCACTCTTACAATACATGATTAACTGGTTTTAAAATCATTCTGCCTTTTCTCCCATGACTATTTGTTCTGTATTAAGGAGCTGATAATGAATGAATACATGAATGATGTAGTCCACAAGGTGTGACACGGTCTTCTTGAATGTACTTTTTACTGCCTTATCACTCCATTACACCCTAGTGCAATACTATTATTGTATTGCAAGCCTACACTAAGCATTGACAAATGATTATTTCCTGTGTTAAAGAAAACATTGTTTCCCTTGGAAATGTTTACTTCTCAGCTACATGGTTTAACTCCTTAATTGACTGTTTGTTCTGTTCCATGCAGAAGCATCTACATGCATTTTCAATAACTGGTATTAACTTTTTTGAGGTTGCTTTTTGCACTTAAACACCACATGCTGCCAAGCACTTATGTTAATTTCATTACTAATGTACCTGATATTTGATTTTCCTATTGTTACAGTGAGATCAATTTATGATCTTTGTGCCTAAGGACCTGATCATGGCTGAAAAGGGTTCATGGACCAGTCCGCTTACCCGTTATAAAAAAAAAAAAAAAATACCCTCACATTCCCTTTGAAGAATTTGAAAGGTTTAAATGAGAAGTTTTTGAAGTAGTAGTAGGTGGTCCCTGCTCTAGCCTCAGTAATTTTTGGTCCAATGTCAGTGGTCTCTGGCTAACTAAATTTTCAGATGATTGCAAATTAAGAGCCGTCATTGAATCTCACACTGACACAAATGTTCTCCAGGACGGGCTGACACAAACAAACAGTGTCAGAGCCATGGACTAAAACTAAATGCCAAGAAATGCATAATAGTATCCTTTGGGAAGTCATCCATTCCTGGTAACTATCATACTGACAACACACCCCTTAGAGTTGACCCAACAGTCAGGGATTTAGGGACACACACAGATAGTAATCTAGCCTTTGATCATCATGTGTCTATAGTGGTGAGGAAGTCATTTTATGTTGGGCAAATTATAAACAAAGGTATGGCATCTAATTCCAAGGAAGTCATTGTTCCACTGTATTCGGCTTTCATCAGACCTATCACTGAGTACAATGCCCCCTTTGGTATGTACCTAACCTGGCATATCCAACACCCTGATGGAATCACAAAATCAGTTGTCCGTATAACAGGAGGAAGAAAATCATGGCAAAAATTAAGAGGTGCAGCACCCAGCAGGATAAAAGCACTCTCAAAATAAACACAACTCAAGAAGACAAATAAAGTCTATCAAAGCCAAATTTGAAGTAAGTTTGGCCTCCCAGGCCAAGGACAACCCCAAAACACTCTTTAGCTATGCCCGCAACCTCAAAGGCAATATACAATTGTGTGCAGAGCTCATTGTAAATGTAGCCACCTATACTGATCCAGAAGATACAGCAAATCTCCTGGCTGATAAATTCAGCTCCAACAATACTCCTCTCTCCCCCTCAAACTTCCCTCAGGAAATATCTTCAAATATAACTCCCCCTACAATCACTAGAAAACAGGTCCTTAATGCTCAGTCTAAGACCAAGAACACAGCATCAATGGGCCCAGACAATATCTCAGGATGCCTTCTAAATAGCATGAAACATGATCTATCAGGCCTCTGGAATTACTACTTAACTGTAGCCTTCAAACAGGCTTTGTGCCTCGTGAATGGAGAAAGGCAACAGTCAGCCCTCTGCACAAAAATGGGCCATCTACAAACCCTGGAAACTACAGACCCATAAGTCTCACTAGTCTTATATGTAAAGCCATTGAAAGAATTATCATGGAGATGATCAAAAGGCATACAGTAACCCAATTAGGTTTCAGCAAGGGCAGATCATGCCTACTCAATCTGGTGGACTTCTTTGAGAAGGTCACCAAAGCAATGGATGAAGGCAAAATCATTCACATTGCCTATCTTGACTTGGCCAAGGCATTTGACACAATACCCCACTCGGGCATTGTTGACAAACTGAAGAGGGTAGGTACAAACATGTATGTCACCCGGTGGATAGTCAACTGGCTCACAGGCAGGACCCAGGAAGTTAGAACTGGGAAGTCCGCCTCTACAAAGAGAGCAATCGCAAATGGAGTCTCTCAGGGGTCAGTCCTTGGACCTCCCCTTTTTGGCATTTACTTCTCAGACGTCAAGGCCAATGTCAGTGGTGTCTGGTTGACTAAATTTGCAGATGATTGAAAATTAGGAGCGGTCATTGACTCTCACACTGACACAAATGTTCTACAGGATGGGCTGACACAGACAAACAACTGGTGTCACAGCCATGGACTAAAACTAAATGCTAAGAAATGCATAATACTATGTTTTGGGAAGTCATCCATCCCTAGTAACTATCATATTGACAACACATCCCTTAGAGTTGACCCAACAGTCAGGGACTTAGGGACACACACAGATAGTAATCTAGCCTTTGATCATCACGTGTCTACAGTGGTGAGGAAATCATTCTATGTTGCGCAACTTATAAACAAAGTTATGGCATCCAAGTCCAAGGAAGTCATTGTTCCACTGTATTTGACATTCATCAGACCTATCGTGGAGTACAATTCCCCCTTTGGTAAGTAGCTAACCAGGCATATCCAACAAGTGGAACGTCCAGAGGTTCCTCAATAAAAGAATACAGGGCATAAGAAATATGTCTTATGCAGACCACCTCAAGGCCCTATCCCTGTATTCTGTCTCCTAAAGGCTTTTGAGGCCTGGCATACAGGGCATTATCAAACCCCACTCTGACGGACCTCCTGCATGTCCACAAAACAAACAGCACTAGACTTACCCATTCTAAAGACTTACACCTTGCCTGTGATATAACTAGGACCTGCTGGAGAGATAGGTATGTAACGCAGACACTTCCCTGTCTATGGAACAGGTTCCCCCATCCATCTGAAGCAGAGTTCCTCCCTAACCCAATTCAAGTGCAACTTGGACAATTGGATGGGAAACAAGAAATTCATCCCTGGTTTGGCACCTATGTCTCTAATGTACACAGTTAACCTGTAAACAGTTCATCTCCCAGGCCCATGCTTACACTTATCAAGGGTAGAAGAACTTGTCAGAGATCTGGGATGTATGGCTAGGCTTAAAAAGGCCCTTGTGGTAGTTAGCCTAGTAAACACCTACAAACCTATTGGAACGTCCGCAGAGGTTGCTCACTAAAAGAATACAGAGAGTAAGTAAAATGTCCTGTGCAGACTGCCTTAAGGCCCTATACCTGCATTCTGTCTCCTATAGGCTTTTGAGGGTAGATCTATGCCTGGCATACAGGGCATTGTCAGACACCACTCTGATGGACCTCCTGCATATCCACAAGACACACTGCACCAGAATTACTTATTCTAAAGAAATGAACCTTGCCTGTGATATAAACAGGACCTGCTGGAGAGATAAGCATGTATCCCAGAAACTACCAAATCTATGGAACAGGCTCCCCCATCCATGTGAAGCAGAGTTCCTCCCTAACCCAATTCAAGTGCAACTTGGACAACTGGATTGGAAACCGGAAATTCATCCCTGGTTTGGCACCAATGTCTCTAATGGACACAGGTAATCTGTAAATGGTTCATCTCCCATCCCCATGCTTACACTTATCAAGGGTATCAGAACTTGCCAGAGATTTGGGATGCATGGCTAGGCTTAAAAAGGCCTTTGTGGTTGTTAGCCTAGTAAACATCTATGAACCTATTAAATCATTCTTAACAAATTTTCTTTAGTGCCTTTTCTGTGGTGTCAAACTCCAGCTTCTGATAAAATGGATACCTCTTCATGTCATGCGAGGTGGTTAAACAGATTAAACATACACCCATAGAGTAGACTTGTTTAACAGATGCATATCTGCTTATGAAAACCATGTAACGTTGAAGGGTGAAAGGTCCATGTTAGCAATAGACTAACAGAAGTAACACAAGATCCTAAGGTAGTGAAAAATCAGTTTGATGAGATTAGGAGAAAAGTAGATAAATAAAAAAGAACTGAACAAGTGTGCATGAAGCAAACATATACTGCAGGTTATGCCTATGCCCTGAAAAGATCTGAGCGCTGTCTAGTGTGTGACCAGTACATACGTCTCAGCTGTCCAGATTTTTGCAGAATGTCCAAATTTTTGACTCATATTTTTAGTCTGTTCCTCGTAAAATTTGTGGTTTTCTAGCAAATCACTGAGGACTGAAGTCACTAAATAATGACATACATTTGGCATTCAGACTTCATATCCTTCATAAAATGCATGCTATTGCAAAACCTATTATTCTAGCAACTTTCTAAGTTCATAACAACATTTAAAATCTCTCCCTGTTTTTGGGTTTTTAGTTTTCTGACATAGCATTGCATTGCGAGGTTGTGGGTGGGGTTAGCAGCCTTAAAAAGTTGTGTGTGATGAGTAGTCCTAAGTGCATGTAAAATCTGTTCTACCTGTTCTACTAGTTAGATCTCTGCAAAGTCAGATATTCCACGTATGTGCACATCCAAACAGTGCAATCAGCAGATATATGATACATTACACACAACAGCAATGCTGACAATTTTAGAGAAAGCCAAACATAAAATCCACAAACTTGCCATTAAAATTAAAATACTAAGTTGCTTTTTATTTCCAAATGTGCCTTTACACTCTTTCACTTTTGTACCTGACCTATACTTGTCGTTTATTTTAGTAATGATCTGTCAGCATGGCCATACTGACAGCTAATGTGCCAGTTAAGGCTAGAACATTGGATGCAAGACAGTTATAAGACCCCTGGTTCCAACAGTTACCATGAACACATTCCATACAGTACAAAAGCAGAACATGTAGGAGGAACATATTACACATCACAGTGAGTGATGTATCAGATTCACAACCGTCTCATCAAGCATCTTGCATACAGTGTAATTTGTTCCCATTTAACTATAGTATATTATTCTTTCAGAGTAATGTCTGTTTTTACACTCATTACATTTTAGAACCAGCTGAACTAGGCTACTGCTTTGCCAGATAAATACCTAATCATATAACCAAATATCAAAGTTCAGCAGATACTTACCTGTTCCTCCCTGTCGTTAAAATGGCAGAGACATGCAGAACAGGACATTCGATTAGAGACCCTGGGAATAATGCTGGCCTCTTCCTGCACAGCCAGAGCATGACTTGCACCTACAAAACAAATAAAGCCAACTCACTATTTGCAGACTGCATGCCTGTCACCAAGGCCAGAAGCTTTATATTTAGAGTGTAAACAGTCCTAATCTGATTCTGTAAGGTAGGTAAAGTCTCTCTTCTGGCACTGTACTGCATACTTTCAGCATTCTATACTAAAGCGGTGGTGGTGCTGCGGTAGCGTTGTCGCCTCACAGTAAGACGTTGTCCTGTTCGATTCTCAGCTAGAGCGTCTTCTGTGTGGAGACATGCATGAATGGGTGTACCTTCGTTGAAGGTTGTGTGTCAGGGCTGGCAACTCGGCACGTAAAAATCTACTGCCAATCATTAGCAGACCGGAGTTCCACTGTAGCGACCCCTAACCGGGAAAAGCCGAAAGACACAACATACTAAAGCATAAAAACCTGCAGGCAAAACAAAAGAACATAAGCTATACACTGTGTCTACCTAATTATTCTAGAATATGCAGATCCTATACAATTTTATTCACTTGTATTAGAGCTTTGTTATACAAGTAGTATACAGTTAACATCTATTAACCCTAAATCTGTCACTATTTGTACTCTAACCTTTTTTTAAGAAGATCAAAGATTAGTTTAAAATCATATCCACAAACTCAGAGGTAAGGTCATTAAGATCTGTATTATAATACTAGAAAATGTATTAGTAGCCATCAGAGTATCTAGGTTCCATTTAAAGATTTCCATATCAACCAAGCATACAGCTGTAGACAAGCTCAAAAAGCAACACTGGATGTGAGCAGAAGACACTTAGAAATTTCTCAGCGTCTTCTGTTCGTATCCAGTGTTGCTTTTTGAGCTTGTCTACAAGGTTGTGTGATTCAATTCATCTTAATACCTTGGTTTTTGTGGCAATTCTTGGTTTCTAAGCATATAGTTGACCTCAGAAAACTGCAGTTATAGCATCAGGAATATGACAAAGACGGTATAGCTGTGTAAGAACTTACAATAACAGTAGATGTCCTACTGTTCAATGCTGCAGTATTCCTTACTAAAGGGATATCCTACCGAGGCTAGTCATACATCTGATCAGTATACTAAACCCTTAGGCCCTTCCAGGTGCCATACATTAGATGCATGTTCTACATCTGGGACATATGGTATATAAGTGAGTCATGAGCACCTAATCCTCAGAACTGAGTTGCCCCAGAAGAACCACAGCAACCCAAGAGGAACAGAAAAGAAGAACATGTGCATTCAAAAACCAAGAGAAGGAAAGGAGGGAAGACAGAATACTGCAACAGTGAAAAGTAGAGCATTTATTGTTATGGTAAGTTCTTACACAACTGTACTATGTCCTTCCTTACCACTGTTTCAGTATTCCTTACTAAAGGGAGACTAGAAAAGCTACTGCAGAGGATGGAAGAAGGAAGCAACAGAAAAGCCAACCAAAAAAACATGAAGGATGGCCCTGGCAAATCCAGCTCTGGCCCTAGACACTTCATTTAATTTGTAGTGTTTAGTAAAAGTATGTACAGAATACAAAGTAGCAGCTTCCAAAATGGATGTAGCATCCAGACCCTTGAAAAAAGTCACCAGAGAAGGCTACTGCCCTGGTAGAATAAGCATCAACTGAAGAAAACTGCTTGCCATGAAAAGAATAACAAAAGGAAATGGGCTTAGAAATCCAAGAGGAGATGGTTTGCTTAAAAACAGCCAAACCCAGTTTCTTGGCATGAAATAAAACAAAAAGTTAATTAGATTTCTTAACAGTTGTAGTCTTATCCAGATAATATCTGAGTAGCCTATGGAAATATAAAGTATGTATAATTCTCTCACTAGAAGTGGTAGGTAAAAGGAAAAAAAAAGTAGTAAGGTGAATGGACTAATTCACAAGGAAATCATTGACACTTTGAGCATAAAAGGAGGAATGATGTGAAGAGAAAGTCTACCTCCTTGAAAAAAACAAAAAAGGAGGAACTGCCATGAGGGCCTGGAGTTCAGAGTCTCTCTTGAAAAGAAGTAAGACCCACCAACAAAACAGTCTTCCAAGTACATAATTGCAAAGTAGAAGATGCTACAGGGTCAAAAGGAGGCCGAGTCAACTTTCCCAAAACAAAATTAAGGTTCCAAGAAGGCAGAATGGGTTTTCTTGGGGGCCTAATAAGAAAGATGCAATTTAAAAATTGTTTAACTTCAAATCTAGAGGAAAGTGGCAGATCCCAAGGCAGACAAGCAGAAAGAGCTAACAAATGAGCTTTAATAGATGCGCATATGCTATCCCAAAAGTGAGCAAGTCGCACAGATAAGAAAGCACAGTAGAAATATCCACTAAAAGAGGGTCTCGTTCATGCTTGTGGCACCAGTGAGAAAATCTTTTCCACTTTGCAACACAGAATTTTCTAGTAGTAGGTTTTCTGGCCTCCTGCAAAACCCAAAGCAAGTCCTTAGAAAACTGGTACTGAAAATGAATCAAAACTATCACAGAAAGAGTCAAATGTAGGGTAACCACATAAGGGTGAATGAGAGAGAACTTGTCCTGTGTGAGGAGATCCATCCTGTGCGGTAACCTGCAATGATTGCCCTTGGCCAGATGATACAGAAGGGGGAACCAATGCTGTTCAGGTGAAAAGGGAGTCACCAAGATTTTGGGCATGTCCCACATGATGTTGTGTAAGACCTGGGACAATAGAGGAAAAGGGGGATAAGCATACAGAAACATCCCTTTCTAGAAAAAAGACATGGTGTCCACTTTCCAAGCCAGAGGGTTCAGCACCCTGGAACAGAAACTGCGAAGTTGCCTGTTCAGTGGGAGGCAAAAAGATCTGCTTGAGAAAGTATCCCACCGATGGATAATGTCCAGTAAGACCTCTTTGTGAAACATCCATTTGTGAGGATTTGTCCTGGGCCTGCTCGGCCATCTACCAAAAGAGACTGTGCTCTAAAGGAATGTAAACCACCTGAAGGATCAGATGATGGCTGATAGCAAACTCCCATACAAAAAGCGCTAATCTGTAAAGAAGGTATTATTCTGTCCTCCCTGGTTAGTTTACGTACCACACAACAGTGGTGTTGTCCATGTAAACACAGAGAGGATCCAGAGCCCAGAGGGAATCTAGAGCGTAAAGAGTCAAAAGCAGAGCCCTCATCTCTTTGAGCTGATGTGGTCCTCCATTTATTGGAGAGACCACACTCCCTGGATCCTGATGTTATTGGAAGAAGCCCACCTAACCCCGATCTGAAGTATCTGTATACAGCCCCCGAGTGGGGGGAAAGAGCTTGAAAGGATAGGTTTAGATTCAGAGATATCTGATGAATCCAACACAGAAATAACTATTTCAGATGAGGCAAGAGAGGAATGGGAAACTCCAGAGGATGACAATGTTGAAGCCAAATTGTCTTTACATACCACTGAAGCTTCATCACGTGGATTCTGGTGAAATGAACCATAGGAATGGTGGTAGCCATGTACCTCAAGTCCACAGAAACTCTCTTGCAGGCACTACTTGCAAAGGATGAATTGGAAAAAAGTTGTCATGTTGGTGACCTAAGGAGGAGGAAGAAAAGCCATCACAGCAGAGTCTGAATCCCGCATCCTAGAAAAACTTGGTCAGAACACAAAGAGCATGATGGTGAACTCCACACTTTAAGCAAAAGCATGGTAAAGTCATGATTCTGAAGTTATTGTTGTTGGGAAGGAGCTTGAATGAGAAAATCATCCAGGTAGGGAAAAATCTGTATAGCATGGTGTCTGCAATAAGCTACGACTACTGCCAAATATTTGGTAAAGAATCTCGAAGCTGTAGAAAGACCAAAAGGTAAAGCAAAGACCTGATAATATGAGGAACAAGGAAACAGGGACTGGACAGTCATTTTGAAAGAGATGGCTTAGTAAAGTGTTGAAAGAGGACAGATCCAGAATAGGCCAGCAAGATCCATCCTTCAAGGGAACCAGAAACATCTTGGAATAAAAAACCTGTCTCTCTCTGGGAGGGAGGAACAGGCTGAATAATTCCCCGAGCTAAAAACCCTGAAAATGGGAAGAAATTAGGAAGTTAGCAATGTGGAAGCTGGAGAATCCTTGAAAAGGGTAGAAGGGATTTCCAAACCATAAAGTAACTTTTTTGCATTATGTAAAGAGCCCAGGAATCCATGGTGATCTGCTTCCAGATGTGACAGGCCAGTGTTAACTGGAGGTAAAGTGGAACCTGGTCAAGGGGTAGGGAAGGATGCAAGTCAAATACAAGCAGATTTGTCAGGAAAGAGGGCTTTTGACCTCTACAATCCTGGTCACGTTTATCTGGAAACACCCTTTTGCTGCCTACCTATACAGGAAAACTTATGAGGATAAAAATAAAAATTTGTTTGAGGTCCTGCATAAACATTTTCATCCTGTAAATTTTTTAAAAAGCCAAAAGGACCTTAAAAAGACCCTGAGTGAAATACCGCTCTCTTTTTGGGGATTCTTGGCCACAGGAGCTACATGCTTTGATTTCTGCTTTTTCTTAAAAAGAACCTCTGCCCTAACAAGCTTAGCTGGTACAGAGCTCTGCCTAACTTCAGTGAAGGAAACACAAGTATCTAGGGAATCCTCTAGTCCCTTTCAATATAATCAGCCATGGCTCCCCTTTCTTGTCTGTAGCAGACATATGCTCAGCCTCAGCAGACGTACAAGAAACAAAGACTGTGTCGGCCTCCAACTCGGTTGAGACAAATGGAGTGGACGTCAGAACCAGACAATCCTTGTCTTCTTCATCTAAGCTGATGGAAAAGTCTGGTAGAGGCTGGGCAGCAAAAGTCTCTAAACATATATTTTTATACAACTTCTTCTTAAGAGGTGGCTGAACATCCAGGCAGGTGGATTTATAAGCCATAGTTCTCTTGGTTAGCAGCTTGAGACATTGGTTCTCTAAATAAACAGAAAGGAAAAGCAAATGGCTATGTAGGATCTTGGGTACAAAAGCCTGACAAATAGCACACTAAATGTAATCGTGGTCTGTACCTATGCAGAAAAGGCAGTTGTTGTGTCTAATTTTATGGGGAATCTGCTTCCTACACTCATTTCCCCTTTTAAGATGATATGTAAAATGGTATATCAACAAAAAGAAAGAAGGAAAGGTCCCCAACAGGGAACATGTCTGCCATAGGCTTGCTAGCTGAAACAACAAGATGAAGCACTGTACAGACTAAATTCAAAAAGGTAGCGTTTGGACTGGCAGCAAAGTTCTGAGGACTGAGCACTCATATGTCACTTAAGTACCTTATGTCCTAGACATAGGACATGCATCTAACATATAGCATCTGGAAGGGTCTAAGGCTTTGGTATGCTGGCTTGATGTACAGCTGTTCTTGATAGGATATTGTTTTAGTAAGGAATACAGCAGCCATGATAAAGAAGGCCACTGATCTGTCTTTTTTTAATTCTTAAATACTACTAATAGAGGTCTATCTCTGAGCTCTCCAGATTGTGAATACTTTCCAAGTGAAGCAATGCACATTTAACAGGATCGTTAATGGCAATAAATATTATATATAATCCTCTTCTTATGAATCAGTAGAGGAATAGAATACAAGCACAGATATCACAATTTCAATACAAAAACCAAATCCAGCTGTGAGCAGACACAAACTCCAGAAAGGAAATGCAACAATTGTTCCAAACCACCACAAAACACTTTATTAAGCAGACAAATCGCACAACTAGCTTTTTGTCTTCAGGTAAAAGACTTAATCAAAACAAAAGGCGCCATATCCAAAGGCATTTTATACATATATTATACACACACACAAACATATATATATATATATATATATATATATATATATGTGTGTGTGTGTGTGTGTGTGTGTGTGTATTTATATATATATATATATATATATATATATATATATATATATATATATATATATATATATGTATACATACACATATATGTATACATACACATACACACAATAATGCAATCAACAACTTCTGTTAGAAATGCTACATCTAAAGAAATCCCAAACCCTCCGCACCACATGCTCCAGAGACCTCGACCTCATTACCACAATCAACAGAACCCGCTGTAGGGACAGGTTCATAACGCAGAGACTGCCCATGCTATGGAATAAACTTCCCATACATGTCAAACAGAGCACCTCACTGACCCTCTTCAAGAGAAATCTTGATGAGTGGATGGGAAATAGAAAATTCACCCCGGGGATCACTCCAGTGGCTCTACTCGACAGAGGCACTGGGAACCAAGGTCGGGTGGCATGATGCCAGGGTAATCCCATGGGTTAGGTTTGTAAAGGCTCCAGGGCCATTAACCTAGTACACACCTATGACCTATAATTACATGATAAAATAATTAAGCCATGAAATAGTCATGTCTTGAAAGTGCTTAGACCTTCAAAAACCATTTAAAATTAAAATTTTCTTTAACTTATAAATAACATGAGAATCATTCAAAACTGCTTAACTGTTTCTATTGTGCAAAACACCATGAAGAGTGTCCCTTTCTATATTGTAAAATTGAATTTTTCTTAATAATTAATGTAAAAATCTAAGAAGGGTGACCTCATATTAATTTAATAAAAATTATTATTTTAAAAGTTTTTATGCAAATATAAATCAGTAGAAAAATGAAGAAATACTTAACTAACTTATTGAATAGTGTTATCATTAACATCTGTTGGCCCTTTGTTTTAGGGCCAGTATTAAAGATAAGCTCATGTGTACTGCAGCCAGTTTTATTTGCCCATAAAATTCTCTTAATTCAACACAGTCCTTCTAGGCTGTTCCTCTCAAATTAGGGATAACTCTTTCTAAAATAGTGAACAAAAAGCATTTAAAACCAGGGCATAAATCTGAATGCTTGAATAGGGCATTAGCTGGATTTTGTTTGATTATGTCATACTTGTGCTTGTAACTTCTCTCTCTCTTTTTATGTTGCCTCTCTGTTTTCCCTTCATAAAAAGCAGAGCATGAGGAACAGATGGCCAAATATACCAGTCCTTTTGTTATACAGTTACCATCCTGTGGATGAACAATAGCTTTGGACTGGATATTGAGTTGTAACAGCTGTTGGTCAAGAATATGTTTACACTGAGCAAAACTACCACATTTTTTGTCCCCCTATTCATTTTGCTGTTGTTCCTGTTTGATTCCAACATGATTTTTTATGTTGAAAGTTCTTTTGTATGCAAATATAGGTCAGGTCCCACAAAACCCTTAAGTGTTTCGTCACTAGTTACAATACACCAGTACTTATTGATAATATATAATAACACCACACCCTTTTCTTCTATCTGCAATCATATTTGCACTCCCACCCTCCCTCGCCCCTCCCACCACACCTGTTCTACTTTCACTGCCTCCGTCTCATCTTAGATCTTAACACTCAAACTTCTATTACCCCCCCCCCCAAAACTACTCAGCCCCACTCCTGTAATCTTCTCTCTGAACCATCCCACCAAATATGAAACTCCACTACTCTATGTGCTACTACACTGTTCTATCAGGCCTTCTCTTCCTGGCCTATAAAGCTTCTGACCTCCACAATTTTTGCATTAGCTACCATCACCCCCATGCACACATTCTGACTAATCATCAACCTCCACCCAAACCTTATAACTACATCTGCTCACAACTGTACAATACTTCCAACTATCAACTGTATCCATTCAAACATATAAAATCCTCAAACCCTTATCTGCCCACTTTCAAATTCCATCAGTCTATCACCAAACTGAAAAACCTACTACTGCACTCCCTTAAACATATCAATTTACAAGTTGACATCCATCTCAGCCCAGGTCCCAGCAATCATTTACCTCCAACTCAACTGCACTTCCCAAACTCTTACATATACTCCTCTAACTAAACTCCTTCTGGATCAAAAGTACATGCCTCACTACCAACTACCTCGAAATTTGACCTACTAATAACCAATTTCAACCTTAGAAGCCTTGTAAATAAAATTACTGAATTTCATGCTATCCTAGCCACCTACTCTCCTGACATAGCTGTTGTAACTGAGAACAGGTTAAAACCTCACATCAAAGACTCTGAAATGACCTGCAACAGTTATAACATTATTAGACAAGATATACTAAATAAAATAGGTGGTGGTGTAGTGGTTACATTTATAGACTCTCTAAAACTAAAAAAACTAAACTGTACATCTCCAGACATCCCTAATGCAGAAATTCTCATCCCCTCTCCTACTATATTCCTCAACTACACCCATCCACCTTTTATAGCTGAATGCTATTTTTCTTCAAGGTTCTAGTTGTTTCCTCACTGATTAGATTTTAAATACTTTCAGTATTTCAAAATTTCACTGTTAATCACTCTATTAGCACTGTGTGCGCACATATCTTTTCATTAGGCTTACTCGCTGACTGCTTTAATTTTTCACCCAATTATCAAGATTTCTATGGTTTACATTTCTAATTTGTTCCTATGATGTAATTGATTTAACTAGTTTTAACTGTTAACTTACAATTATGTATGGTATTATTTATGTTCCTCTATGTAAATTCTGCATTTTTTTTTCTGTCTTTGTTTTTGGAGCTTTTCTGCCAAAGACTCCACTGAAAACGGGCTACTAGCCCAGTCAGACACTACCTGGTAAACAAATGTAAATAAATAATAAATAAAATGTGGGAACCTGTACTCTACTGTAATATAAGTGCCCTGGTAAAATCACATTTCTGTTCTGGGGGCCACTACTGTCATCTTCTCCCTCCACCTGTAGGCTTCTACCATAAAATTTGTTCCCAAATGTTCGGCTTTTATAATTCCTACTGTGTGTTACAATCAGTCCAGTATGTAGTAATGGCTGGTATTTCTTCCCCCACTCTCTAAAAATTTCAACACTGATGGTTTTCACCAAAAGCCAATGATATTTCATCTCCAGAAACACAGTCTCCAATTTTTTCCTTTCAACATCGAATACTTCCCTGTCTGATATCATCCTGGCTAGTGTTACAAATTGGCCTTTCACCAGACTCCTCTTTTGGGAAAGGGGATGAGCACTATGGAAGTGCAGGCATCCATTGGAGAAGGTGGGTTTTCTGTAAATATTAGATGACAAAACATCAATGTGTTTGGTGAAGGTTATGTCCAGGTAATAGATCTGGTTAGGATCAGATTGATATGTAAATTTTAAAAAGCGAGTAGATTGATTGATATAATTAATAAATTTGGGAATACACATGGGGGTCCCCCTCCCCACAGAATAAAGATGTCATCCAAAAACCTTAAGTAACGTTTAATACAACTCTGATACGGGGATCCAAAAAATAACTGTCTTTCCCGTGTTATCAGCATGTCATCCCCCATTGCCACTCCCTTTATTTGTTTAAAATGTTTTCCTTCAAACCAGATATAGTTGTCCTCAAGAATGATTTCCATACATTTAATTACTAGTCTTACTTGGGAGGGGTCCAAAAATTCAACATTTAAAAGTGGGTCATTAAAACATTTCTAAGACCTCTTCCTGTGAGATACTAGAAAAAAATACTGCATCAATGGTCAAAAAAGTAGTTTGCTTATTTCAAAGAGACAGTTTAATCCTCCCAAAAATCCTATGAATCTTTAACAATGTGAGTCTGAATGTCTTGAAAAGGTTTTAATAAATTTCTCAACATATAAGGTAAACGGATGGGTTTTGGCCCAAGCAGCTGACACTATGGGCCTAAATGAGGGATGGGTTAGGTCTTTATGAATCTTGGGGATACTGAACATAACTGGTATAACTGGGTTGGAATTTTTTTTACAAATGTATATGTTGTGAGATCCAAACCATGTTGCAACAGGTCATTCTCTAAAAGCTGGTCAATTTTATGAGAAGCCAGGTTCACTTCATTAATTGAAACAGTAGTGTAAGCTTCATTTTAATATAAACTGTTTAACATCTCCTGTGAATAGTTCAAACTATTAAACACCGCTACCCCATCAGGTTTCATAATGCAGACTGATTGATTTCCTTTTACCTCTTCCAACAATTTGTATTCTTCCTTTGTTAAATTATATTTTTGGGTTTCATGTTTCCCTCTGCATATTGCTTGTAATATCATATCCACATGTATTGGAAAAGATTTGGACAGTAGGGTAGGAGTTGGGTATAGCTAAACTTTTTTACTTCAGATTAACTGTATTAAGATCACCCTTGTTACTTCCATGGTACTGAATAGCAAAGTTGATTTTTCTCGTAAACAGTTTAAATTCAAAGTGTCAGTTAAATTATAACTAGGAGTAGGGACAAAAGTAAATACTTTTTCAAAAAGTGAAAAATGTTCATCTGTTATGGTGAGGTCACTATAATTATAAATTGTAAAATTATTTCTCTTCAATACTTCAGGGTAAGGTTTGGGGTTTAACTCATCCCGTGTAATCTTTTCTGCCTCAAATGACCCGCTTCCTCCTCCATCTCCATCTGTCCTCTCTTGTGGTACCCCCACCCCCATATTTTGACTCCCATACATGATGTTGTTCTCTGGGAGGGAGTGGCTCCTGTTTGCATCCTTTTCCGATCTCCAGAGGGGGAGGGAACGCTAAAGGGTCATCAAGGTCAAGTTGGTCATAATTCCCTTCACTGTTATTGTTACTTCTAAAAGCATCATCATAGTTCATATCGATTTGATTAGTAACATTTTTTTTTTTTTTATCTATTATTACCCAAAACCAGGGTTTCCTCTCTTGTGTTAAAATCTTGTTTCTTATATAAAGGAAAGGCTTTACCATTCTCATATTTCAATTTGCCCCTTGACAGCTTTTTATTTTTCCTCATTTTAATTTTATTCACATGTGTATCTGTTTTGTTAAAAACATTATAAGCAACAAAATACAAAGAAAAAAATAATTTTGATCTTAATATTTAAATGTTCGATTTCTGCTTTTAAAGCATCGATGGAAGACTGGTCATCTTTGACGATCTCCAAGAGTTCGAGTCCCTTTGTACTGAAAAGCTCAATCAATTCTTCATGAAATTTAGTGAAAGGATTAACTCCATTGGGGAACTGGTCATACCTCAGCCCCTTGGGTACCCTATGCACAAGAATACATTATTTTATAAACATTCTGTCCAATTGCAAACTACGTAATTAAAAAAAAAAAAAAAAAAAAAAAAGTCTCTCAATTTCATCTTGTATGATTTACTATTTAGTCCTTGGATCTTTTGTGTGAAAATGTTCTGGACTATTTGTAGTTGGTAGGGATACAGATTTCTGTAGAAAAAAAGATAATGTAATTTCCAGTACTGGACTAACAATGCAAACAGAGTGGTATTGAAAACTTTTAGTTATGTACTTACCATAACTTTAGATGTATGGGATCCATCTCGCCTACATTCAATACATATGGGTTCGGAGCCGATCCTAATACAATAGAAAGCAGTCTCTTATTGGCTGAGCTATTCTATATCCCAGGATGCACCACCACTAGTTCCCCAGATCTTGTTTGTCCGCACTCATAGACACAGAGACATACCATTAGTATAACATACTCAGGTCTTTCAAGAGAGGAAAGATTGGATTTAATCGACCGGTCTCTCCTGATCCATGAGGCAGGGGATGGAGGGTGGGTTATTAGAAAATAGATGGATCCCATACATCTAAAGTTATGGTAAGTACATAACTAAAAGATGTAATGTGATCCTATCTCGCCTACATTCAATACATATGGGACAGCGTCCCTAGCACCTTATTCCTGGGAGGCTCACTGGAAAACACTCCTGAGAACTGTGGAACCAAGGAAGCTCGACCCCTGGATGCCACATCCAATTTGTAGTGAGAAATGAAAGTATGTGAAGAGGTCCACGTGGTAGCCGCACAAATGTCATCAATAGAAAGTTTAGAATGAAATGCTGCTGAGGTAGCCATAGCTCTAGTAGAATGAGCTTTAATCGGAGCTATGAGTTTTCTATTCGAGGATGCATAAATATGAGTAATGCAGTCCCTGATCCATTTAGCAATAGTGACTTTAGTGACCGCATTACCCAATCTGTTATCGGAAAAAGACAGAAAAAGCTGGTCTGACTTTCTGGTTTTGTGCGTCCTATCCAAATAAAAACGCATTGTCTATGCACGCCTAAGCAGTGAAAGACGTATTCAGACCTATCTGAAAATTTGGGAAAGAAGACAGGTAGTTCTAGTGACTGTCGAAGAGATAGTTTAGAACAAACCTTTGGAACAAAGGATGGATTTGGTCTGAGGGACACTCTGTCTTTGTGCAAAACCAAGTATGGTGGGTTAATACACAAGGCCTGGAGCTCTGAAACTCTTCTAGCCGAAGTAATGGCGATTAAGAGGGCAGTTTTCCAAGAAAGGAACTTTAATTCACAGGTAGCTGCCGGCTCAAAGGGGAACGAGGTCAAAGCCCCTAGCACCACGTTAAGGTCCCATGGCGGTGCAGGATGAACAGTAGGGGGACGTAACAGCCAAGCTCCTTTAATGAAAGCCTTACATAACTTGTTGCTCATTAAGGAAGGATGAATACATTCATGAAAGTTAGAAATAGCCGCCAATTGTACTTTAATGGTGGACACTGAAGACCCTTGGTTAAATAGAGTGGCTAAAAACTTTAGCACCTCCGACACGGAAGCTGTCACTGGATCCACTCCTCGGGATTGGGCCCAGATGGCAAACCTTTTCCACTTATTGGTATATATTTTCTTGGTAGAAGCCTTGTGAGCCGAGGATAAGATGTGCATGACTTCTGGGGCTAAGGAATGGTTTCTCACTACGGTTGGAAGAGGAGTAGCCAGGCTGCTAGCCTGAGAGTAGGGAGGGACTGGTGGAATCGTCCCGACTGATGAGTCAATAGGTCCGGAACCTGATCCAGGAACCAAGGACCGTCCAACACATATTTGCGTAGAAAGGGGAACCAGGTTTGTCGAGGCCAGAACGGGGCGATTAATATCATCTTGCTTTTTAGACGAATCGCCTTCTGAATCACCTTCGGGAGAAGGGGAATAGGTGGAAAGGCATACAGCAGGCCGGAGGGCCAATTGTGGACTAGAGCGTCCCTGGGTGTCACCCCCGCAGCAGGAGTCAGGGTGAAGAAATGTAGACATTTCGCATTGAGGGGGCTCGCGAAAAGATCGAAACAAGGGATTCCCCACTTCGAGAAGATCTGTGAGGCTATCCTGTTGTTTAGAGACCACTCGTGAGGAGAGAGAATAGTTCTGCTCAACCTGTCGGCTATCACGTTGGACTTCCCGGGATGCAGTAGGTAGCGTTTGGTAGCAATCGCCCACTCCCATACTCTCATGGCCTCCCTACAAAGGGGGTAGGACCTGGTTCCTCCTTGTTTGTTCAAGTACCAGACGACCGACATGTTGTCGGACTGGATGGCAATCACGGCTTGGGGAAGGTGATCGTGTAGAGCTTGCAATGCTAATAGCACCGCCCTCATCTCCAGAACGTTGATGTGAAGAACAGACTCGTCCGAGCGCCACGTGCCTTGAACCGACCTGCCCAGACAATGCCCCCCCCACCCTGTCCGGGAGGCGTCCGTAGTCAGCGTGGCGACGGGGAGTGGGGGGACAAAGGGCTGACCCGGATTGAGGTTGGAGGTTACCAGCCACCAACGAAGGTCCTGTTTGCATTTGACTGTGATCAGTATTTGGTGGTTGAGAGAAAGGTCCTGGTAAGACCACTGAACTGACAGAAGCCACTGGAGAATCCTCATGTGCAGCCTTGCAAAGGGAACCATGAGAATGGCGGCCGCCATGGAACCTAATAGTTGCAACACCATCCTTGCTGGAGCCCAACGTCTTTTGAGTAGAGTCCGGACCTGACTTTGGAGTGTCTCTATTCTTTCTGCAGGAAGGAAGACCCGCATTTGTCTTGAATCTATTTCTGCTCCAATAAACAGAATACGCTGAGATGGCTGCAACACCGATTTTGACCAATTGAAGGTGATCCCCAAGGAACTGCCCAATTTGATAGTGGCTGTTAGATTTTCTAAAAGTAGATGCTTGCAGGTGGCAGTTAGGAGCCAGTCGTCTAGGTATGGAAACAGCTGGAATCCTAAACTCCTCAAGTGAGCAGTCACTACTGCCAAACATTTGGTGAACACTCTGGGGCTGAAGTGAGACCAAAGGGCAGAGCTCAAACTGGAAATGACTGTCTCCCAGGCTGAAGCGTAAGTGTCTTCTGGACGCCCAATTTATTAATATGTGGTAGTAAGCGTCCTTGAGATCTATGGAGCACATCCAAACACCTTTCTCCAACAGCGGGAGAATGGATTGTAAGGTGACCATCCGAAATTTGGACTTTTCTGAATCATTTGAATTTGCTGAGATCCAAGATGGGTCTCCAGTCCCCGGTCTTTTTTGGCACCAAAAAGAACCTTGAGTAAGTCCCTGATCCGGCTTGGTCTGCGGACAGGTTGGATGACTCCTTCGCTTAGCAGCTTTGATACCTCGTAGGCTGCTAAAACCCGCTGACTGGGTGGAGGGTGCGGGATCCTTCGGGTTGGTGGGGGGTAATGTTCTAGGGGAATGGTGTATCCTCCGGCAATTATTCGAAGCACCCATTGGTCCTGAGTAATCTGTCTCCAGGCTTCTAGGTGCTCTGAAAAACGACCCCCGACTGGCTCCGGAGCTGCACAGTCGGGCACTCCTTCAGGGATGTTGGAAGGAGGGAGAGCCACGAAAGGACTCGCGGTCTCCAGTGTTGCGAGGGCCTCCGCCGCTTCTGGGACGGCGTCTTCCAGAAAAATTTCCCCTTCCTCTGCCTCTAGAAGGGGAGTCATTCTGCTGTGGCGAGTAAGGCTTCTGAGATTTCACATCTTCCCACCCCTTCGAGCCTTGGGATAAGGCCTGAAGGAGTGGAAAACCGGCCCGACAGCAGCCAAAGTCTTACCCTCCTGCTCACAGCAAACCAACGTGTCCTTTACCTTGGGTCCAAACAATGAGGACCCATCAAAGGGAGCGTTGGCAAAGGAAGACTTGAAAGCCTCCGCAAAATGACACAGGCGAAGCCAGGCTTGTCTTCGTAAAGCAACTCCTGTACCCGCCTACTCGCTCCTTCAGCAGCATAAGATATGAGCCTCATGGAGGAGTTAGATAAAGAAGAAAGGGTAGATAACTGAGCGCTAACCGACTGGGCTAACTGCTCAGGTAAATTACCCGAGAGGGAGTCTGACAGCTCCTTGACCAGATCCCTCTGCAGTCTAGTAAAATGTGCCAAATAATTCAGGGACCTTAACGTAAAGGCTGCTGAAGTCAGGGTATGCTTGCCGGATCCATGCTCCTAGACTCTTTATTAGGAGGATGGACGGACGCAAGCCTCTGCTACATCTTGCTGGGTAGCAGATGCCACCACCATAGCATCTACTGCCACGCCTTGGATAAAAATTCTTTGTCCGGTGGGGCCGAAGGAACTTGTTGGGGCGAGCGGCACGGTTCCACAGAACTGGTGTTCCCACACCCTTCGAGAGATCAAATCCAGAAGCTCATCAAGGGTGGAGACACCCAGGAGGCGGAGGGCTGAGCCCCAAAGGCCTTGAGGAAGACCGACTCCTCAGCAGAAGGGGTTTGGACTGCCAGTCGCCTCGTTGTTTAAGGATTTCTAATATGTCCTTGAAGGAGACATCATCCGAGGACGACTTTGGGGACCCTCCGCATCATCGAGGTCGGTATCTGATGTAAGAGACTCATCAGGGGAGTCAATGTGTTTCCTCTTACACATTTCTTTCTGGGGGTTCCTCCAGCGTCGGAGGAACCTCCAGGAAGAAGGAACCACCGTGGGGGTATCCTCAGGCCTAGGGACTCCGCTGTGAGACAGGGGAACTCCGGAAGCACCAGTTTCCAAATCCATGGAAGGTGGTGGTGAAAGATCAAGCAGCCACAGAAGATTTGGCTAGGCACTCCTCATAGCATGAAGGCTGGACCCCCAGAATCCTGGGAAGGTCCAACCTCGAGGCCACAACGGAGCCCCTGCAGCCGACGCACGAGAGGGAGGCTAGGGACCGAAAGAATCGGGCCCCGGGGCCGACAGAGGAGGTCCCCGTTCCGAACCCCGACCCAAGAGACGGGGTAGAAGTAAGAGTCGGAACCGACTCGATTACCTCGACCGGATCCACCAGCACCGACTCCAACGGCGCCGAGGCTGTTGGAGGAGGAATCGACAAGGTAGGATGGGTAGTCGGCTCCAGTACCAATTGGGTCGGAGCTGACAACAATTTGGTAAAGACTGGAGACTGGAAAAGCTTCTGAAGTACTCTGTCTATGTCCGAATCGGACATCCTCGAAGATCGGGAAGAAACCGATCGGGTCCGAGAAGACTTCTCCATCGGTTCCGAGAGACAAGGGGACCGGCTCCGTAAAGGTTCCATAATTATCGGCGCCGAGGAAGATTCCATCACTATTTCAATTTCCCTCGGAGCCGATAAGGGCTTCGGCGACGAGGGGGAAGTGTCTGAGCATGTAACCCTCATCAAGACAGTGGAGCCGATGAAGGTGACACACCTCTCGATGCTCGAGCTCTCGGCTCCGAAACTGGAGGAGTCGAGGCAGGAGACATCGAGGCAGACCGTTCCACCCTCGGCTCCGAAGTCCGTGGAGCCGAAGGAGAAGCCTGCCTAGATTTTTTTGCTGTCGGTTCCGACGGGCTGGTCGGAGCCGACGATTTCTTTTTCCTTTGGGAAGTAGGAGAGCCAGAAGTCAAAGCTTCCTCAAAGGATGGAGCAATAAGCCCTTTTAAAATTAACTTGTTTTTCCTCTCTTGGAGGACTCGAGAAGAAAAAGCGTGACATACACTGCAGGACTCTTGAAGATGTTTGGGTCCTAAACAGTACACACATAGCGCGTGATCATCAGTTATCGACATTTTATAACTGCACTTAGTGCATTTTTTAAATCCTGAAGGTCTATGTTCTTTAGACATTCTTCCACTAAACAAAAACTAGATAAACAGGAAATCGACAACTAATAAACAAGTGGCACAGAACTTAACAGGCCTAGGCCCCTCTAAGTTAAACGGGACCGTTGGTCGACAAAAAAGACACAATCACCACAAAATTACCACAAAATACCACAAAAAAAACTTCTGCCAATCACAAAATCACAACAGTATCACAACAGTAGCTGTTAAAACAGCTTTTGGGGAAAAAGAGATTTTTCAGACAAAAGGTTCTATCTGACTAAAGTACTTAGCTCAGCCAAGTCCGAGACCACGTCTATGCTCTTGAGCGGCAAACGAGATCTGGGGAACTAGTGGTGGTGCATCCTGGGATATAGAATAGCTCAGCCAATAAGAGACTGCGTTCTATTGTATTAGCAGAGGATCGGCTCCGAACCCATATGTATTGAATGTAGGTGAGATAGGATCACATTACATCCCATCTCTTTCTGGGACTAATATTCATGTGCAGTACTTCATAGGCTTACCTTATTACATAAAACAGATTCTCATCAAAAATGAGGTTTTCTCCAAGGTCTTCACACAAGACAGACATTTTTAAAGATGAGCTGTTCGAAGCAGTTAGATAGCACTTTTTTTGCCAACACATTGTTAATGCCAATTTATCAGTACTTATCCGAAGAATGGAATTACTAAACAACTTGGAGAATGCATGCAAGGAGTTCTGAAAATTTTGCACTTCATCAGAAAAGAGTTATGGCCGTAACTTACAGTCACCTGTAATGGTATATAACTAATGATGGTCACAGTCATTTCAGAGGAAAAAGACAAGTTATCCCAACAGAGAACCCTGAGGCACTCTGCTAACTGTGGTTTCCCACTTGGTAGAATAGCAATTCATAGTAACTCTGTAACCTACAGTAAAGAGGTAGATCATTTATTTTATTACCACGTATCTCAGCACTGTGAAAAACTTAGTATCGCTTACAAGTACGACTACTTTTGCTTACCAATCAATATACATACTAAGAATGTTCCACATTCTGG
>NC_056739.1:1706533156-1706583156 GCF_019279795.1 Protopterus annectens | reverse complement strand
TTTTTAAGGCGATCAGAGTAGGGCATCTGCTTTAGGCCTGTGATTTTTTTTTTGTGAGGTATTTCTGCAGCCTTTCCAGTTGTTGCAGATGTCTTGAGGTACATACCAAATGGGGAGTTGTATTCTATAATGGGTCTAATAAGGGATGAGTACAGTGGGACAATGATCTCCTTTTTTCTGGATGAAAAGCCCTTAGTGATGAGGTGTGCCACATAGAAGGATTTCCTGACTGTTGTGGTGATGTGGTTATCGAAGGTGAGACCACTGTCCACCTGTGTCCCTAAGTCTCTTATCACACTTTCGGTGTTTAGTGTACTACCACCTATGTGATATTTCATGGGTACATGTTTTTTCCCAAAGGGGATAACTATACATTTCTTGGCATTGAGCTTGAGCCTATGGCTCTGGCACCAAGCATCCGTTTCTGTAAGGCCCTTTTGTAGAGTATCCACATAGTTTGGGGAGTCAATAATGGCTCCCAGTTTGCAGTCATCTGCGAACTTTGTTAGCCAGAGTCCCTTAGTGTTGGCTTGTACTTTAGAGAAGTAGATGCCAAACAAGAGCGGTCCCAGGACTGAACCCTAAGATACTCCACTTGTCACTTGTCTGGAGCTGGATTTGTCACTTGTCTGGAGCTGGATTTGGAGTCAGCTACTTTTACAGTGTGGGTTCTGTCGGTAAGCCAGTTGGCAACCCATCGAGTGACGTAGGGATTAATGCCCAGCTTAGTAAGTCCATCTATGATTCCAGAGTGTGGGATGGTGTCAAAGGCCTTGGCAAGGTCCAGATAGGCTGTGTGGACTGCCTTACCCTCGTCCACGGCTCTGCAGACTGATTCGAAGAAGTCAATCAGGTTCAGGAGGCAAGATCAGCCCTTCACTAACTCAAACTGGGTGGGGTCCAGTGTTTGAAGGTTGCCAATGTCTTTGTTTATAAGTTCCATGATAATACGTTCCATGGCCTTGCAGATCAGGCTAGTCAGACTGATGGGGCGGTAGTTCCCGGGATCCAAGGTGGATCCCCCCTTGTGGAGTGGGATAACTGTAGCTGTGCACCACTCAGTGGGCACGAAGCCTGAGGTGAGGCTATGATTAAAAATGACACTTAGGTGAGGTGCCAGTTCATTTTGTAGTTCATGTAATACACAGCCCAGGATGTCAGCTGGTCCCATGGATGCTGTATTCTTAGCTTTGCAATAGTGTGTGTTTTTTACCTGTGTGGCCGTTATTACCGGAATTTGGCAATCTTCCGTTATTGAGATGGGCCATTTAGGGGGTGAGAGGGGGATGAAGATGGCACTGAATTGATCTGCCAGGATACTGGCAATATCCTTGGGATCAGTATATTTAATGCCATTCTGTTGCAGCTCAGAGCAGATCTGAGCATTGCCATTTAGATTCTTGACATAGTTATACAATGCCTTGTGGTTGTCTTTGGAATCTTTGGCAATTTTATTTTCATAAATAGCTTTGGAGGATTTTATGAGGGATCTCAGCTACTTACAGAGGCTGGTAAAGGAGTTTTTTGCATCCTGGGATTTTCCTCTTTTCTGCAACAGTTTCTTCCTTTTGTTGTAAAGTTTGTTTATGGCAGGGGACCACCAAATTAGCTTCCTTTTTTTGGAGGACAGCATCTTGGTTCTATTTGGGATGGCACAATTCATGCATGAGTGGATGTGCTCATACAGTGCCTTAGTGTAGGATTCAGCAGTTGAACTTTCAGTTCCCGTCTACATGGGTGTCATGAAGTTTGTCGCTTCTGACTTGAGTAGCATGAACTTGGCTTTGGAGCAGTTTTTTATGGAGGTTTCCTTACTGGGGGGTGGGGGTGGGCTGTGGATGTTAAGGGTGATTAGCTTATGGTCAGACCTGACCAACGAGGGGATGACCATAGGTGTGGAGCATCAATTTCCCATGTTGGTAATGACCAGACCTGACCAACGAGGGGGTGACCATAGGTGTGGAGCATCAATTTTCCATGTTGGTAATGACCAGGTCTAGGATAATGGAGACCCTAGTGGGACTATGGATTAGTTGATCCAGGGCATTGGAATTTATGAATTCCAAGAACTGTTGGGCAAAGGTGTTGGTACACGAGTAGTTTTCCCAGTTAATGGCAGGGTAGGTGAAATTACCCAGTATTAGGGTGTTTGGTTGTATCTTAATATTTTCCAGTATGTTTAGAAAGGTGTAGTGAGAATCTTGGGGCATGGTGAGGGATCTGTAGCAAGCTACAATTTGGATTGTAGTCTTACCTAGTGTTAGTTGCACCTGGAGAATTTCAGATGCATTGTGTTGGGCAACTAGCCTGGTGGTGTGAATATCCTTGGTGAATATGGACACTCCTCCACCTTTAGTGTTTCGGTCCTGGTTTGGTGGCCGAAAAGTGTGGTAAGAGTTGTAGCCTGGTATTGTAGGGGTGCTCTCTGGAGCCTTGAACCAGGTCAAAGTTACTGCACAGATATCAATGTTCTCCATTTTTAGGAGTGCCTCGAGAGAGTGCATTTTGAGGTTTAGACTTCTAGCATTGAGTAGCATTACCTTCAGAATTTGCATGCTTATACCCGTTACGGTGGTGGTTTTGTCCTTTGAACTTTGCCTAAAAAAGGTACTATAGGGTTGGCAAGAGCCTTAGCCAGTAACCTGAATCCCAGGGGCGACAGGTGCAGACCATCTCTGGCAAAGCATTGTGGTCTGTCGATCATGTTGTCCCAGGCAGACAGATACTGGATCCCCTTTGAATGACACCAGAAGCTTAGCCAATTGAAGTCAATCATTTTATCCTTATATTGTGGTATCATTCTGGGCGAAGGCAGGATGCTACTCAGGGCTAGGGTCATACCTGCCTGGGCCACATGATCCGAGAGCTCTTCCATGTCTCTTTTCATGTAGTCCAGGGAGGTACGTCTCAAGTCATTCACTCCAACATGGACAATGACAGAGTCATATTTGTACTTGCTGTGGAGTGACTTGAGTGCATGTGTTGCAGCGGATCCTGGCACCCGACAAGCAGCTGACTGTAATTTTCTCCTTGTTCAGCCTGGTGAGTGGGACATCAGTGTGCCTGACTATAGAGTCACCTATGACTAAAGTATTAGGTACATTTGTCTTGCCTTAGGGGCTGTTGCTGGGTGGCACACTGGTGTTGTGAGGTATGTGACACTTTGGTTGTGACTGGTGTTTGTTTGCATTTCAGATTCTGAGGTCCAAGGGCTTCCGCATAGGTGGATTTAATGTTGCTATGTGTGGGTGTTGGTGGTGTGGGTTTAGAAGGGCTATGTGCTGCTTGATGTGTAGGTGGAGAGAGCTTTGCTTCCAGTTTGGCCATGTAAGTGCACCTCTCACAGGTTGTTAGTGCTGGGTGGTAGGAGGAGAGGGTTGTCTGTGTACATGAGGCAATTGCTGCATTGCCCCAGTATGCCCAGATTCACCAGGTGGACAAGGGAAATCACCGTAAGCTGACCATTGGACATGCCAGGTTTGGTGCTTTTTTTGTAAGGTACAGGAGCTGTTTTCCCTTGCCTTAGCAAGGTACTTTGCAATTATAGGCTGTTTAGTGCCTACAATTAATTTCTCCTTATTAACAAGGAGAGTTGAGTGCCTGTATTAGTTTACGGTTTTCTAGTGCTTTCCAGCAGGTATTAAAGCAAATTTTAGTTACACGGATGCTTAAAGGTAAGATAAAAAAAAAATATAGATAAGTTAGATGTGAAAGTAGGTAACTTAAGTTTTACCCGTCTAAAAAGTTAAGTTTTAGTGGAGAGTCACTATTTTTAAAACAGCAAGATAGATTGAAATGGGGTGGTCACTTTTGTATTCTGGTGCTAAATGCAGCAACAATGACCTGGCAAGGTTTGATACAATGGTGTACTATTCAATAAGGGATGTGTGATTGGCAGCCTGAGAAAGTTTTACTTACTTGCTGAATGATCTTAATATTCACTGGCATAAGTTTGCATGGCTCTTCTTTTATATTTTATTTGTTTAGCAGGTAATCTCATGTGAACAAGTCTCTTTTTGAAGGCAGGTAAGCAGTACTGCATGATTAAGTAATATGCTCAGAGTTGCAATGTAGGCAAATGGAGACCAAGGGAATCAAACCCAGGAATATGGGTAACAAGTCATAACATTAATCCTCTGCACTAACTTGCCAGACAAGTAATTTTACAATACCTTTGGCCAAGAACGTTTTTCCCAGAACTGAATCCCAGATTAACTGTGAAAACAGAAGCAGCAGTATTTTACTGGAAAATATATGGAACATATCTGCTGAGTAAACCATATTTTAAAAAATATTATGTATCACTGAATATAGCTATTACAATGCAGCAGAAGTACTCTGTGGACCTCTGAGCACACAATGCTGCACTGTGTCTCTGTCACTCTTAAGTCCCCTTCCCTAGAGTAAATAAGTTATACAGGAAAATATAAAATTAAACGTTTAGCCTCCAGAAATGACTACTACTTATTTTTAACTCATTTCCTCAAATGGAACTCTTTTGAGTTTGATCTTTAACTTCCAGTGGGTGTTGTCTAACTTATCATTTCATAGCTCAAAATAATTGCATTAGAAAGCTGTAAAATATTCAGCACAAAACAATTTTTACAGTAGTTGCATTCATTCAATTTGTGTTTGCTATCATGTAAGCTTTAAAATGAAATGTTCTAACACCTTATGTGTAGCATGGTCTCAGAATTATTAATGCAAATTTGAAGCAATATTTGCCTTTCAGCAGAATGTAACTGCATAAGTGCATGGAGGTGTCATTAATCTGCAATGAATTAATACATAATTGTTAACATACTAAAGAGCAGTGTTAATCAGTAATCAGGTGATACCTCTATCTGCAGGATCCTCAAGCAGGACATCTCTCCTCTGGAAGTTAAGTAACTGCAGACCCTCCGTAATGGTTAAATCTTGACCAATTTCAAAGATGGACTTTGTACCAATCAGCATAACTGTTGAATCACTGGACTAAAGAATAGCATAACATATATTAAGGTTCAATAGGCAAGTATTAGGTTAGCTGCCCTTGTGGGCCATTTTATATCTAGCCAATTTCCCTTGAGAGAGAGAATCAAACCTTGTACCTTTATCTGTGTGGTAAGCACCTTATTCTTCATTAACCCATCCCTCAACCAAATTCAAAATTAAGCAAAATCATTATGCTGTGCATCCTTGTCTATTAGATATCAAAACGTTTAACTGGTCTAATAAATACAAGACCTGAAGAAGTTCATTTTGCAGTGATTAGTAAGAAGACTTGGTGACTTGGACATTCTGCAGAAACATAACTTAACTAGCCTAATCCAGGTGTTTAATGAAACATGAAGAAACAATTTGAGTACACCATTTCCAACTACTTAACTACAATGATGCACTATACTCCAAAAAGCATTCAAATGGGTAAGTACTGAAAAAGTCATGACACCACAAGGAATGTCATTTAAGCATTTGTGAGTCCTGTAACTCATTTCAATGATATTCATGGATTTATTTGCTTAATTCAATCAATTTGCCTTTAACTTCTCTTTTAGTGGAAAATTATGTATCCTTTCAGCCCTTTGCTCAGCGAAAGAAATCTAGCACGGAAGTAGCATAATTTATGACCTACAAAACACCCCATCATTAATTTATCTGATAGAGCAGAGCAAACTACTTTTAGACCACATTTCATAATATACATACATATAGGATGTTATGGCAAATTATTTTATGCAGTACTACACACAATGTCACTCTCAGAACATTTAACTTAAACATGATGCTTCATTGCTAAAGATTTTTTTTTAACAGAATGAAAACTTAAAGGACTTCAACTATGAACAGAGAAAATATACAGCAACTGAAATTAAAGCTTAATGTAGTACGTGTAGTGGTAAATGCCGAAGGAAGTTCCTTGCTACTTTTAACAAATCTTGTAGAGTCTGTGTTAGAAAAAAATACTTTCTCATGATGTGCAAATAGAAAAATATTCAAAAGAAATTTCACATTGTTCAAAAGAAATATGAAAATGAGCTGGAAAAGATTTGGTACAGTAAAGTCTATAATTGCACAAAGGCACTGTCAATTGGTTAGCAAGACATGTTGAGAATTAAAATAAGTGTGGGATTTAAACTAAATGCAATTGCAGGTATAATGCTACGAATTCTGTCCTCACTTTAGCCTTATTCTTAGATTTATTGATCTTTTTCACAAAGCCAGAACTGTTTATGAGTATATACTTTGTTAAATAAATAGCAATTCATTTGGCTTATGAGTAACTACAAATGGAAAAATGAATTAATAGTAAAAAACTAAAAAAGGCATGTATGCAGCAGCAATCACAGTTGCAGAGACATCCCAAAACCTATGCAAAATGGACATGAGAGGCTTAGAAAAGTTTGGTAACAGAATATCATACACAAACAAATCCTAAAGCTTTGCCAGTGATACTTGTCAGTGGCGCTTTGCAGTAGGAGTAAACTATAGTAGAACCTACAGCAAATGAAAAGCTTGTGGGCCATTAAGAAGCAACCAGAAGCTGCAAAACAGGTGAATAGCATGATAGGTGAATACTACAATCAGTGTTGGTGAAGAAAGACATGATTCACATTTATTTTGGTCTACAAGCAATAAATAAAGTGATTAAATGAGGTCATTACCCATTGTTTATAACCGCAGAAGTGGTCTTCAGAATCCCCAATACTATGTTCTTTCCAGTAATGGTTGCAATACGGGGTTTCTGGTAGATAAGAATAGATAGGTAACTCTCTCCCCATAGCCTCTCACCATAGCCTGTTTTACGCTGTATTTTTCTTTTTTCCCCTGTCCCTTTATTTTTTTCCACCTCCCTTACTCTTTACACACCCACAGTTTTTGGTCTACATCTATCTTTTCATTCTAACATCTTTTCACCCCAAAACCCCTTCTTTGTCCACATTTCTACCCACTTGCTTGACTCTCCGTCTCTATAATTTCTACACCCTGTAACCTCCTGTTTTGTTTCTTTTCCTTGCGTTTTTTTTCTCTTGATGTTTTCTCTTTTCTACAGCACTCTGGCATTACCCTGTACATCTGATACAGCTCTGTGTTCGGCAGTAAGCCTTTAACTTTACTTACCTTCTCAGCTCCTTTCTCCTCCTCCATACAAAACGTTTTTTCACTGTTTTTTTTCCTCCTCTCTGTTGCTCATGGCCCAGTGTAAGGTTACCACGCCCCCCCTCACCTTTTCTCCCCTCCCCCATGTCCTATTTCCATCCCCAAGGTATCTTAGCTAACCCATTTTACTGTGCGCCATCTTTTTTCCTTCCTCTCTACCTAGTGCTACACGCTTTGGCTGAGCGTCCCCCACCCATCCCGATCCTGTCTTGGCATGGTGTCTACCTCTAGGGATTTATAAGTTATTCCTGTTGCAATATTTTGTTTCTGCTACAGTTTGCTGTTTTTTATCTTATTCTGCATAAACTGTACAGGAATGTACTACAATTCTTACATTTACTGGATATGAGTGGTGGCTGAGTCACTGTCGTACCAGCTGTTAATGACCATCCGCACTGTAACGGAGGCATTCTCTGCTAGTGCACATTTACCGTTTCCTTCAGAAACAGTTTCATGTTTTTTTTCCTTCTTTAATTGAATTATTTGCAATGTATCCCTGCTACACTCTTTGCTTATAGTAGCACATTTATTTGCTGTTAGTAGTAGTACTCTTGTTGTTTTGCAATTTGATATTTTATGTTGAATAGTGAATAGTGCTGTGCTTTTTTTTCCATTCTGAGACTGCTTTTGTTTCCAAAGCTATAGTCTTGAGTGTCCTGAGCCTGGAACTCTGCATATAGTGTGGTTTCTCAATAGTAGGAAATTCCTACTAAAGGTCATAATCTGACAAGACTCTCTTAGCATATGTATAAGGCAATATGCGCTCCTATTGTCTGCTTGTTTATTTCAGTATTTACCACATTTCTATTTTCCCCATTTCTCAAAAACATGTACTACTATTCTGTGCTGGGCAGCTGCAGTGTCTCTTGCTCATGTAATATTTACCATAAACTCAAGTTCCCTTTTTCTAGGATTCAAGTGTTTGTAGTATTTTAGGTGTCTTATCCCCATAACTGGCTTATTTGTCTAGTAAATTTGCAATAATGCCTTGTTGCTTTAAGCACCACAGAGAGAAGTTTTACGCGCATATCTTTTATTATGCTGCACAAACTGCTTTTTGACATGAGTGCAGGTCTAGCTGTTAGTAATTACAGTATTTTGGCATTTTATCCCTAAAACCTGGCCTTTTGACCAGTGACTTCACAATTCCACTGCACTATTATGATATTTTAGATTGTAGTATACTCGCATTTAAAACAAGAGAGTGTGAGTCAAGCTATTTATCTCGAGTAAACCCTCCTTCTTTACTTTACTTCTTCAAGTAAAGCCTCCTTCTGACGCTTTTTGCTAATATCAACATGGACCAAAGAAGAGCATGTCTGCTCATTCCATCAATAGCACTCTGCATTCTGTGGCACATGGTGTATGCTCATTTTGTATCTCCATTCTTACACAACTTGTGCTTGCTCTTTTTCCATAGTATTTTTTCTCTTACTGTCACTCCTAAACTTATTATTTGTCCCTGGATCTGTCAGTCATTAATGTAGGAGCAACCTTCCCTGCATAACTCCTCAATCCCTTTTCTCCTTTTTTACCTTACAGCCCCAAAGCCATTGCCCAGGTATCAACAGTCTTCCCTGTGAGGCCACACATCTGGAATATGGTGCGGCACTGCCTTGTATCAGTTGTGGTTTCTACCCACTCTATCAGCTATCAACAAAGAATCAAAAACGTGCATGTTTATTCAATTACAGCCACCCGGACTCTAGTAGTGCACTACAGATATTTTTGTACTCTGAAATAGGCCTCTACCTCAGACGGATACGTGTGCTATGTTTGTGGGCCATCAGCCATTCTCAGCTCACTAGGTAACTCTCTCCTCCATAGCCTGTTTTACCCTGTATTTTTCTTTTTTCACCTGTCCCTTTATTTTTTCCACCTCCCTTACTCTTTACACACCCACAGTTTTTGGTCTACCTCTATCTTTTCATTCTAACATCTTTTCACCCCAAAATCCCTTCTTTGTCCATTTCTACCCACTTGCTTGACTCTGTCTCTACACCCTGTAACCTCCCATTTTGTTTCTCTTCCTTCTGTTTTTTTTCTCTTGATGTTTTCTCTTTTCTACAGCACTCTGGCATTACCCTGTAGTATACAACTTCTCCCCTTATCCGATACAGCTTTGTGTTGGGCAGTAAGCCTTCAGCTTTACTTACCTTCTCTGCTCCTTTCTTCTCCTCCATACAAAACATTTTTTCATTATGTTTTTCTTTCATCCTCTCTGTTGTTCGTGGGATGGTGTAGCCTCGCTCCATTCGCTCAAGCTACACTCAGGCTCACTTCGCTCCCCTACCCTACCCCCATTCCCACCCACCTCCTCTTTCATTAGATTTTTACCTATCCAAACCACTCCCCTTGACCTCACCAGCCTGACCAGCAAATCACACTTCAAGGTCCCACCCACTCATTCAGACACCTCATATTTTACTAATACATCTACATTCACACTCACTAAGACTTACAAACTATCTTTCTTCTTTCTCCCTTACCAACTCTCTTACATTTTTTCTTTTTTGATAACCACAAACTTACTAGTCTAACCCTGTATCCACTACAAACACACCCTCTTAATACTCTTAGCTCTAAAGCTTTTCTTTCCCTGCCATGGCCTTACTCAAACCAATCACAACCCTACTATCCATATTAACTTTATCCTGTTCTTAACCTCCTTTCACACCCAACATCTCATGCTTTATCACTCATTAACACTTCCTACACTCCTGACCATATACAACACTAGTGACACACTGTACATATTTCTCCTCAATTACTCAACAATCTTAATTTTATACATTTCTCACCCAAACTCTATAATACCAATTGCCTTTCTCATCTCTTAGATGAACTTAAACTTTTCTCCAGACTAAAATATCTCACATTACACTGGCTTACCCTTATCAAACTCCAATCAGACATACACTCAAACCCAGTGTCCACCCACTCTACTACTATTGACCAAACTCTCCCTCAAAACTCCACAAACAATAACTACCCCCTCACACCACTTAAATCATCTAACTCAGACCTGCTGGTTATACACTTTAACCTCAGAATCCTCTGCAATAAAATTTAAGACTTCCATGCCACCCTTACTCCCCTGACATAGCCATAATTACTGAAACCTGGCTAAAGCCACACAAAAATTGAGAAATTACTTCTTCCTGGCTATTGTCTTATCAGAAAATATAGATTAATCAAACGTGAGGGTGGTATTGCCATAATGTACAAGGACCACATCAACTCTCCATTACACCAACTCAGCTTCCTTCATCTGAGATTTTAACAACATGCTTACAAATCAATGCCCAAAAATCCATCATCTTAATAGCCATCTATCTTCCATCCGCTAATAACTTCTCTCATATAGACACTATTCTAGAATGGGCATCCTCCAACTTTTCTCGAGAGACTATAATACTTGGTGATTTTAATCTAGACTGGTTTCCTGCTCTTCAACCTCCCCAACCAACTTTATCAACCTTTATGCCTTTACCCAAAATATTTCTCAACCTACACACATAGACAAGGTCTCAGACAAGCAGTCTGTATTAGACTGGATCCTAACAAATAAATCCAATTACAGCTACGACATAGGTTGCCTCCCCGATTCTCTCAGTGATCACCACCTCACTTATCTTATTAGAAAATGTACACAGAATATAAATATTACATATAGATATGTACACAATATAAAACAGTTCTCCACATCTCTATTCAACAACCTACAAGAATATGACTGGTCACCCCTAAAAACCTTCAGTTTGGATCTTGCAGTCCAGTACTTTGATAATGCATTCCCACAAATTTTAAATAATCTTGCTCCTTTCAGGAATATACGTTCTAGGGTCAAACCAACTTTCCTACTTAACTAAAGAGACTATTCTCCTTTTAAAACAGCATGCCAAAGCCTGGACTCACTATTGCAAAAATGAAAAATAGTAATAATTATGCAACCTACCGATAGCTAAACAATCTAGCCAAAAGCCAAATTAGACAGGACAAAAAGACATATTTCCAATCATGTTAAAAGTTCCAAAACAACCCTCAGAAATTCTGGCAATCAACCTCCTCCTAAACCCAGGAAAACCAACCTCCTCCTAAACCCAGGAAAACCAACCACTGCACCCCCAACAACTGATGGCATCACTGACTACACAGCTAAAAAAGTCCACACAAAATTAGATGCTCTATACAGGGCTAAACCACATCTTTACCATCTTATAATAGCAACTGCCAGAACTCACCTACTATCCACCCTTCTCTATTGTTCACAAGTCTTTACAAACCTTAGAAAATCTGATCTGAATAGCCTAAAAGCTTGCTATAATAAAATTGCCAAATTTGCCACTAACCTTGCCCACAGAGTTCACCATTGTACAGCCCTTCAGAAACTAAACTGGATTGAACTCCCATACTTACTAGCCCTAAACCAACTAATAGTAGCCCACTCTGTTATTCATAACCCTGTCTATTGCCTAGCTCTATCTAACCTCGTACAACTCTATTCCCAACTTACTTCACTCAGGTCTGCTGAAAAAAGCTTACTCAAAGTTGTCAAAATGCACAGTGCTTATGGCGATTCTTTATACAGCTACTCAATAGCCAAAACTTGGAATTCCCTTTGCCAGCATTTACTATCTATAACCAATACCCGTAGCTTCAAACAGCTCCTTACAAACTCTTCTCCAATCACTGGCTATGCTCCTGTACTACCTCTGGTCAAGCATACAAACTTCCCGTCTACTGTGTCTCCACTTATTGAGAAACTCAATATACTCTGTTTAAATTGTTTGGTTGATATTACATTTGACTCTTTTTTTTATGGCTTGAAGTATGACTCTCTGAATCTTGTAAAAACTTGATTTTACTCTTTACTATATTTTTATGTAAACTTTCAAAGAAATCTTTGTAATACTAGAACTTGCAATACCAATGTATAAATTTTGCAAACTTGTTATTTTTTGGAAGCTTTTTTTCCCTGGGTCTCCGCTGAAAATGGGCTTCTGTTTTTAGCCCAGTCAGACATTATTTTATTTATTTACATTTGGTAACTGGGTAAACAATGTTCCAAACTATGTATATTTAAGGGTCCCTAGCAACTGAATGAATCACCACAATACAGAATTTCAAAGCAAGGAGAACAGAATGCTGAACATTCAAAGAAACAAAGCCTCACATCAGCAAAAGTCAGAACATTGAAGAGGGCAGGTGAGGTATTGCACGAGATCACCACAGTACAGCTGTCTTTGGTAGGTTTACAATCACAATTTTGAGTGAAGGTTCGGCGACCACAGGATGTCGAAGTAAGGTTGGCTGAATCCAGTGTTGCTAAACCTTCATCTGTGCGAGTCCCAGTTCAGCAAATGCACAGTGCATTCGCACATACAAGGTCGATCTTATAACTAGAGATTGTGGTACAGTGGGGAATCAGGAAATTTACCCTTTTACCCACTGTAATGCAGTCTCGGAGTTGGAATATATAATTTGCGGGGGGTGGAAGGAGACTCCCTGCAAAAATTGTCACGTCACGTGATGTGCAGTTTTGTACTGCAGTCTTCAGATGTCGAGAAAGGTTGAATTTGCAACAGGAAGTGTGTTTGCAACATGCTGACCTTCTCGACATTCCTAGTCAAACTTCTTAGTCTATATTTAAGGTAGGAATTTATTTGGACTGTCGAATATATGATAGTAAACTCTTTGGTGTCTTGCCCATTACCAGCTGCAATGCAGTCTCAGAGTTGGTACATATAATTAGCAGGGGATGTGTGGGGGTGCAGGAGGGGCTTTATGTCTTGCGAAAACTTCTGTTTGTGTACTGCAGTGTTAGCCTGATGTGTGTAGGTTTGGTGTTTTGACTTTGCTGATATGAGGCCGCGTTAATTTGAACATTCAGCATTCCAGTCTCATTGTTTTCAAATTTGATCCTCTGCTAATTAATTCTTTTGATACAGATCCATATTTAATATGCCATTAAAAAGGCAGATATGAAATATTAAAAGGAATTCTAAGTAATATCTATCAGATACATTGCAAAAAGTTAGCTTGTTCAAATGGCACATATGGATAAAGCCCTGACAACAGCCAGGGTGATCAGGAATCAATTTTCAGCTCAGGCTTCTGACACAGCTTACTGAAAATATAGGTATGCTCATCTTGAGTAGGGAAGGTTCTGTTTTGCTGGAGAGATCTCTTGTTCAGTTCTGGTGGAGGGACGAGCTCAGAGGAGATCACCTGATTTGCAGTGCAGGTTGACTAAGAAATAGTAACTGCTCTAGGTCATGGGACAGACATATCCTTGACGGCCAAGCTGCACTACTTGTCCAGCCTAAAGAATAATCGGTAGGATGGGGGTAGGGCTTAGAAAATCCCTAGGAACACTATGCAGCATATATTTTGCTGCTGGCTTTGACTCTGCACCGTCTCTCTTTCTCCCACTATTAGCAATGACCTTATCCAGAGGGATAATATTAGTAGTACCAAGGATTTCCAGTCCTCTTCCTTCCCTTTAGATGGTATCAGAAGGAGGTGGAAGTTATAGGAGAGATCCAAGCAGCTAATGATCAAGACGAACAGCTCCAAAGAAGTATTCCAAAAAGCAATTCAAGGCTCAGAAGGTGTCAAACTCTACTGATGATTTAAGATTGTGGAGTTGGACACATCATAAGAGAATGCTACACCCAATACATTTATTAAGATAGCAGAATTTAAAGGTAAATTGGGAGAATTTATAAAACTGTAAAATAAGAGCGACAAACCTAAAATAAATGTTTTATAGTTTAATATCAAGGGGACTAAAACCAGACAGAAAAACAGAAGACTTATGTAAATCCCAAAGCGAAAAGACAAGCAGGAATTATGGAGATTTCTAGGATTCATTCAGTATTTTGTAAAATTTGTACTTAATATATATACAATTACAATACATAATAAACATCATCTTTCATATTCATTACATTGTTGGACCAAAATCCTAGATATAATTATATAAACAATTTTTGCAATATTCTTTATCAGCACCTTTTGCATTTTTCTGTAATAACCTACACTCTTCTTGCATTTAAAACCACCTAGTCCATATATTGTACCAAAGGCTGATATATTTCTAGAGTTATCAAGCACCACCATTGTAAACAGTTGTACATTAGTTACAAGAACCTGTATGTTTCTTGCTTATTGTATTTTATATTGTTTGGTACACTGTTACATTTGCATAAATTCCTGACAAAAGAATTTGGGAAAAAATATATATGACTAAGACAACTATGTTTCTAAGGAAGCTTGTAGAGCAAGATATATCTCAGGAATGCAGCCATGAACAAGAAATTTTGAAATGCTCAAAACATCAACAGAGGAAACTCCAAAGTTAATATAAATCTCCTGTTTTTTATATAGATGTCAAGGAAATGGTACAGGAGACTTGATCCTACAAAAAATCAGTTGTCTATTTGTCAACAACATTTATAGATGCACTTATAGAGAAAAAAAGAGCTGTTTGGCTACAGTGTACAAAATAAGAAAAAATACTGAATATGTTAGGAGAAAAAAGAGCACAAACCCTAAAGCATATTCAGAACATCTTTGTACAAGGTAAATTTGAGAACAGTTTAAAGTATAGAAACATGATCTGAAAGTAAAATACAAGCCAGGCAAAGAACCTAACATAGTAGATCCAGTGAGAAGACCGCACTTAACAGAAATGAATGAAGAATTGTTAGAAAAAATGAAAAGCAGATACTTATTTAGCTAATAATACAGCTGATAATGCAGAAGAAAAGAAATACCAGTGTAGCATGGATGAAGTCCAGACTATGACACAGACAACCTGAGTTTGATTAGGGGCTCAGGAGGAAGAGCTGGGTATGGAGAGTGGGAGTGAGTGGTCTACACATACTCCCTCATCCTGGTGGGAAGAAAATGATAGTATTTATTTCTTGATTGGGTATATGAACTGGTTATTAAAATATGTTACAATTAAAGATTTGGTCAAATTACAAATGACTGGTATGAAAAGAAACTTCAGTCATATTTTTTTTTCAATACAGAAAAAAGTTGTATCCAGGGCTTACTGTTCAACGCTGACAAAATAACAGTTACCAACGAACTCTGAAGACAGATGCTTGATATAATACATGAATCATATCTGCAAATAAACTGCAAGGAAACAGAAATACAATGAACTGGTAATATTATTAACATAGACTGACTCAGGTAGAATAAATAGTATAGTTTTGACATCTGCCATGGCTACCATAGTAATAATAAAAGCAAAGAAATATTGATCAATATGCTCCAAGGCTATCCTACTATTGAAGAGCATATCAATGCATGGAGTAGGCATCCATTTGTTTCAGTTCAAAGACACCATGTAGGGTGCATGTAGTGATCAATGTTTCAAATTTACATACATAATGTGCAAAATGTGAATAGTGCATTAATGACTGCATTCTCAAGAGAGGTGACATCTGGTATTCTTACATCTGACAATGATCCTAAACACAAAGATCAGGGATTCTGTGCAAAAGTGGGAATTTAAACAGCATTTGAACAAGATGAAAAATAACAAGTGGACATATCCAGTCAAAAGTCTTTTGCGAAACAACTACATAAAAGGTAGTCACAGTAGCTCAATAGGCAGTGCACTCAAGTTTGGAACAGAATACTGTGGTTCTATTCCCACAACAGGTAATTGCATTAATTTACCAATACCGACACTGCAGTACAGCATAACTGAGGTGCTGCACTCTTGAAGATGCCGTCCTTTAGATAAGACTTTAAACTGAAGCCCATCAGCCTGAGCTGGTGGAAGCTCAGGTGGATGTGAATAATCCCAATGAGTTTATTGAAAATTGTAAGAGTTCACAGGTGTATTGCCCAAATTTTTCATGGTTAGTATGAATACCACCTTAGCTCTCTCCTGAAAAAGGTAATTTGCCTATTTGGACTAACCGTGTAAATAAATTATTAAGTTAGTCATTTCAGTTTTGGAATACAAGAATACTCCAATGAAGGGGCTCCATTGCTCAAAGATGAAAAGCAAATTCCCTACATATACTGTATTACTAAAGACTGAAAATCAATATTAAGTGAAGTAAGTGCAGGAGAGAAAATAGGTGGAGAAATACGATTATGAACGAAAGCGCAGAACACCCCTAGCTTCACACATCAGAGACAGGGTAATACTACAAAATCCATGTGAAATGTTGCAGTCAGAAGCTGAAACAGTTGGTCAAGCAGCCTAACTAAAGTCCTACTTTGCTCTCAGGAAAGAAAAAGTTTTATAGAAGAAATTGAAGCAATATGTACAAGACAAATATATAGAGGTTCAACAAATATAAATAACCGGAACTAACTGTTGCAATCTGTACTGCTGACAGACTGCGTGTGTCATGTCAGTCAAGAGTTACTGAAACAGACACCTCTGGTCTAGTTATCAAATAAATTCTTAGGCAGCAAAAATTGTCCCAGAAGGACGTTCAGGTGTCCAGAGTAAACTATCCTATCAAATACGTTGGATCTGAAATATCACTGAAGAAAAAAAAAAAAGACAGACCTATGGACTTTTTTCTTCACATATTTTTATTGAGTATTTTTTAAAATGAAATGCAATTTGTCATATAATAAAATAAACTATTTTAGGCTAACAGCAAAAGTAACCACATTAAAAAAAAAAAAAAAAAAAACAACATCAACACACCCAACTATTTACAAGGTTGTGCAAGTTAATAAATACAATTTTTGTCATTCAAAAAAGAAAAATATTTTAAATTGATGCTCTTCTCAGTCATTTCCATCTAGTATTTCCACAACTTTTCGCCAAGAGATGTAATAAGATGCAATCTTTTCTGTTCTCTTATTTAGAGTTGTTAGCTCCATTCGAGAAACAATCAATGCCATGTTTCTAAAGTCTTTAAATGTTGGAGAAAGTTCTCTCTTCAGATTTATTATTATCCTACGTGCAATGGCTAGGAGAGTCCATAAATATTCAAAACTTTATTCTAGGTATACATAAAGGTATAGGAACATTAAACAAAATTAAAGATTTCGACAACTGAAAGTTGTCATTAAAAACTGTGTAAAAAAATAATTTACTTTTTCCCAAAAACTTTTAAGTAAGTGACAACATATGTTGCCAGAATGCCTTCGAACTTATTTTACACCTCCAGCAACCACACTCTTGTCCAAACATCAACTCTAATTTATGAGGACTTATAAAAGATCTATGATAAATTTCCATGAAAATAACTTGGATTTTATTGATAGGGAATTTTGTTTATAAGAAACTAGCATTAATCTTTTAAAATTATCACTAGGAAAATGATTATTAATTGTTTTGTATGTATTATAGTATATTTTCATACTTTTATCATAGGAAGGTACTAGGCTAATGGCCCTGAGGCCCTTACAAACCTAGCCAAAAGTTTATCCCCAAAAAAGAAACCTCAGTTAGCACCTGTCACCCCTGTCAATGAGAGACACAGGTGGAACCCCCTGGGACAAATATGTGGCTTCCCATCCACTCATCAAGGCTGCACTTGAAGAGGATTTGTGAAGTACTCTGTTTGACATGTATGGGAAGTCTATTCCAGAGGGAAGGCAGCCTCTAGGAGACAAACCTGTCTCTCCAGCAGGTTTTGTTAATGTTGCATATTAGATTTAGGCCTTTTGAGTGGGTAATGCACAAGGAGTTAGACTTATGGATATGGAGCATCTCTAGTAGGGCAGGGTCCGAAACTGCCTTGTAGGCGAGACACGGATCACCTCTTAGCAATCTGTATGACACAGAGTAGAGTGATAGTGATTTGAGCCTGTTCCAATATGGCAGGTGTTAGAGGCCATGGATTATCTTTGTGAGGTATTTCTGTGGCCTTTCCAGTTGGTGCAGGTGTCTGGAGAGGTACATACCAAACAAGGCATTATACTCAATTATTGACCTAATGAGGGAGGAGCACAGAGAGGTAATAACCTGCTTTTTTCTGGAAACAATCCCTTTACTTAGGAGATGAACCAAGTAAAAGGATTTTCTGACCACTGCCGCCACATGATGGTCGAATATAAGATTGTTGTCAACCTGAGTACCCAGATCTCTCCCCACAGGTTGTGTGCTTAGGGGGGTTGCCTTTGATGTGGTATCAGGAGGGGCCATGTTTTTGCCGAATGGTATGATAATACATTTTTATGCGTTTAACTTAAGGCCAAGACTTTGACACCAGTCATTTGTTACTGTGAGACCCTCTTGCAGTATGTTAACATAATTTGGGGAGTCAATGACAGCATCCAACTTACAGTCATCTGCAAACTTTGTCAGCCACAGGCCTTTTGTCTTTGCCTGGACCTCTGAGAAGTAGATGCCAAACAGTAGGGGTTCCAGGACAGATCCCTGGGGAACACCACTAGTAACAGGTCTGCTGCTGGAGGTGGAAGCATCTACTTTGACCTTGTGGGTCCTACTGGTGAACCAGTTGGCCACCCACCTGATAAGACAGGGATTTTCACCAAGTTGTGTTAGCTTTTTGATGATGCCAGAGTGGGGGATTGTGTCAAAGGCCTTGGACAAGTCAAGGTAAGCTGTGTATACTGACTTTCCCTCATCCAGGGCCTTGGTGACAGTCTCAAAGACGTCAACCAGGTTCAACAGGCAAGATCTACCCTTGATGAATCCAAACTGGGTGGGGTCAAGTGCGTGGAGATTGCCTACGTCCTTGTTTATTAGATCCATAACAACATGCTCCATAGCTTTACAAATCACACTTGTCAAGCTAATGGGAGATAGTCTCCAGGGTCGGTAGTGGCACCGCCTTTGTGCAAAGGGATGACAATGGCAGTTCTCCACTCTGCTGGAATGAAGCCTGTACTTAGGCTGTGGTTAATTAGGGTGCTCAATGGCGATGCTAGTTCTTGCTGGAGATGGTGAAGAATACAGCCTTTGATACTATCAGGTCCCACAGAAGCTGTGTTCTTTGCCTTGGATGGAGCCTTTAACACTTATCTATGGAGATGTGAGGTGCGGGGCAAGTATTGGGGATGCTGAATGGGCCTTTGTGGGGGGACAGGGGGGGTGAAGTTTGCAGTGAACCTATCTGCTAGCAGGTTGACCAAATTAACAGGATCAGTGTAAGTGATACCGTTAAGTACTAATTTGGAACAAACATGGGCTTTGCCAAGGAGGTTTCTGACGTAACTAAAGAAGGCTTTGTGGTTTCCCTTTGTTTCGGAGGTTAGTTTCGATTCATAATTGGCTTTGAAGGTTTTCACTAGTGATCTAATTTGCTTGTTGAGGCCAAGAGGCAGTTTTTCCAATCTGGAATTCGTTCCTTTTTACCCTTGGACAACAGTTTCTTCCTTTTGTTTTAAAGCCTGTTGATAGAAGATATCCACCAGACAGGTTTCTTTTTCCTTGAGAAGCAAGCTTTAGTTCTTTTGGGTATGGCTAAGTCCATGCAGCTGTACAGGGGGTCTATATTACCATGTCAACAGGGCTGTTCATAGAACGCCCTTACACTGACACATATGCACCGGAATACCAAAATTTCGAATGACCACAAAAGCGATTTTTTTCCCCTAGGGAAAAAAAATCACCTGGCCGTTGTTGGGAATTTGCTATTTCCTCCACTGTAGTGTGATCTCGGAGTTGGCATATTTAAGTAGGGGGGTGGGGGGCTGAAGCCCCCCACTTCATTGTGTCTGTCGGTTTGTTTTGTTTATTGTTGGCCAAGTGATATTTTTCCCTTGGAAAAAAGTCACTTCTGTGGCCGTTCGAGATATTGGTATTCTGGTGTGTATGTGTCGACATAAAGGTGTCCGAAGAACAGCCCTGTCAACATGGTAATATAGATCCTGCACAGGTGCTTGTATACTGCATTGGCGTACTGTTAATCACAGTTGTCTGCATCCTCTGAGGGGGGCAGTGGTGAGAAGCTACTTATACCCTCCTTTAGGAGGCTGTAATCAGCTTTTGAGAAGTTTTTTTAGCCTAGTTATGGCTGGGGGGGACTTTGAATGAGACAGACCAATGATCTGATCTCACCAGGGAACAACATACTATGGCAGTGGTGCAGCGGTCTCCCATGTTGGTGAGAACCAAGTCCAGAATGTTATCTCCTCTTGTGGGGGATGAGACGAGCTTTTGATTATTTTATACAGTTTTGACAAATAGCCTTTTCCTTGAACACTATGATTTACTACAATGATCACATATTCTATAAGTTTAGGAACACTTTGTTTAGTATTTGGAGTCATTGACTCTAAACTATAACATATTGTCTTAAATCCTGTATTACTAGCCCCATGTTGTTGTCTGTTTTGATTTATTTTTAATTGTTCCAATGTTAGAAGTTCACCAGATTGTTATCAATTGATGCCACTAAATAAGCTCATTTTCTTTAAGAATTTTGATAGTGGCCACATCAAAGGTATTAATACCATTCTGAGAACAAGCAATAGGCTATAACAAAAATACCCATGCTTTAATATCTGGGTTTCTGTTAAAGCAATTGTTAAACAGTTTTGATGTATCTAATATAAATTTACAACTTATATGCTTATGTTTGCTCATCATCCAGAGAAAGTTATGAGATACCAATTCTGTATATTGTAGTATTCAAAATGAAATGCTGTACAACAATGGCCAATGAAGTAAAGTTCTCTTGGAGAATAGGTGGTGTGGTTAAATGATACAAAACTTAAAAAAGTGCAACATATATAGCAAAAAACTTGCATAAATTTCCAGTACATAAATTAAATGCACTTACAAGATATTCACGCTGTGAATGCAGTTATACCATAGCGAAATGATGGCTCCAAAGTATCCAATCTTATGATGGCTTCAAAGTATCCAATCTTTTTGGTCTGATATACAAAGTATCCATACTGAAGATGTAGTAGCTGCATGTGACTGTGATGAACTGTTATAGCAACTTAACCAGTCTAACAGATCAAATAAAAGCTTCTAGCTTTAATGGCAGTTAAAATCCTTTTATTGTAGGAAAAGTTAAAATCTTCATGTCAAGTTAAAATCTTGATGTAGAATAAAACAGTCCTTGAAGCCATCATAAAACTGGATACTTTGGAGCCATCATTTCGCTATGGTATAACTGCATTCACAGCATGACTATCTTGTAAGTGCATTTAATTTAAGTACTGGAAATGTATGCAAGTTTTTTGCTATATATGTTGCACTTTTAAGTTTTGTATCATTTAACCTCACCACCTATTCTCCAAGAGAACTTTACTTCATTGGCCATTATTGTACAGCGTTTCATTTTGAATACTGTTTTTACTTGTTACTGATAGCTGTACTTTAGCATTAGGAGGTACCCTTTCTTTATTGCATAATTCTGTATATTGTGGTGACACTATTGCTTGAATTCAACCAGACGCTTTCATGTATGTGCTTCCATTTAGCTGAATAAAAATTATTTAGCCATAAAGCTATTGTCTTTATAGTAGATGATATCACATAAATCTCAATATCTTGAGATTTATTCCCCCTGCGTCCTAGTCATTTAGATGACGATTAATTGATATTATGGGTTTGCTAGGGCGCCATATAAAATTTTGTTAAATCTTTTTAAATACTGTTTAGAGGGGAATAGAAAAATCTTGCATAAAATATAATAATTCCAGAAATATGATCATTTTGATTATATACAGTCAATCTTCCATAGTAAAGAAGAATTTATTCCATTTTTGTACAAGATTATTTATATGAATTAAGATAGTATTATAATTGGTGGATAGTATTTCACTTATTACCCCTAGATATTTAATTTTGTCGTCAACAACTATATATTGGGAGAATTTCTTATTTAAACCTTTCTTGTCAGAATTTATTAGTACTAAATTTAAAGTAAGACAAAACTAAGACGAGAAAGTTTCTGAAAAAATTAATTGAGTTCTTTAAAGAAGTCAACAAATTGTCACTATCATTTAAAGTTAACAAGACATAATCTACAAAGGACTGAATCTTCATTTCTAGGGAATTTCTAATTTGTATACCTTTAATGTTTGGATTTGTTCTAATATAATTTGCAAAAAGCTTTATGACCAGAGCAAATAATAAATGAGATAATGGGCACCCCTGTTTTGTGCCCTTAGTAATTGCAATAGAAGTAGAAAAGCATGAACCAATCTTAACATAGGCTAAGAACTTTCATAAAGTGATTTTATTAAAAAAGTAAACTTTTGTGAAAACCCACATTCTTCTAAAGCCAATATTAAATAACTACAATTTACTGAATCAAATACATTATTTATATCTAAGCTCACCAGGGTCATATTTATGGATTCATATAATGTTATCGAAAGCCGGTAACGTCGAATGCCACAATGTCAAACCCTATGCATCAAACGCTAAAAATAGCGAAGCTGCAGAACATCGAATTCTTTCCTAGGGAAAGAGCTTCGCTACTTTTAGCACTGTGGTGGAAAGTTACAGGGGTTCAGGTAAGTGTGTGACTGTGTGGACGTTAGGTTTAGGGCGCGGGTTACGTGAGTTAGGGTTAGGGTGCTGGTGAGGTGAGTGTGCGATAGTGACGGACCTTAGGGTTGGGTTAAGGTGAGTGGATAGATAGTAGTGTTTGTATAGTTTAGTGTAGGGTTAGATGTATGATTTTAAGTGTAAGTGTGTGGATTGCTGTTTTTTTCTGGTGTGCCTGTGTTGTGTGAATGTGTTTCGGAATAGCAAATTTTTTCCCAGGGAAAAAATTCATTGTTCTGAATGTTCGATATTGTGTGCTTTAGATTATTTAGGTTCGATTAAATTGCGTTCGTGTTTTCGGCTTTCGATGACTTGATATAAACGCATATTTATTTTTGTAAGATTTATATAAATAAATTAAAGAAAAGATTCTTTTGATGTTGCTTTTGTAAAATTGATATAATCAATTACAGAAAAGATTATTTTGATGTTGTCATAAGTATTTCTGTCTTTTATGAAGACAGTTTAATATTTATTAAAAGTGGAAGTAGCAGTTAAACTGTATCTGTGTGGAATGCCATGAATATTTTATAATCAATATTCAAGAGATATTGATCTATAGGAAGCACATTAATTTGCTGTTTTCTCAGACTTCAAAATAAGATATTAGTGTATATTTCCATGAAGAAAGTATACCAGTCCCTTCCTTTACCAAATTAAACACCTTTAACAACGGTGCTAAAACATCCTTGGATATAAGCTTAAACATTTCTGGAATAATATTATCTATACCAGAGCTTTATTAATTGTATGTTTGTTAATTTGAGCTCACTCAATCTTATTTATCAATTAATTTTATATGCTGATCTAATAAATTTACTTTCAATGCTGTTCTTAAAAAGATTTTATTATGTTTGAGGGTGCAATTTTTTTTACTTTGCAAGGTGACATTATGAAAATGTATCTTAAAAGCCCCCAACATTCCTTCCAAGTCTGATACTTTTCTTGTAGTACATGGAATATAAACTTCTTTTATCTGGTTTGATTTAATTCTCTTCTTAGTTCTATTTGTTATTGTTTTCTGTTTCCTAGGATTAATCAAGTAGGAACTAAATTTAATCTTCACTAGTTGAATCATGGTTTTATGGTGTAATATTTCTGAATATTTTTTTTATTTTCTCCAGTTCATTAACTAAATACTTCTTTCCTTTTGTATGTTGAGTTTTAACTTATCAGTACTTCTTTGCCTTTATTCCATTGCTTTCTTTTGTTAATATACCATGCTAGTATTTTGCCATATAAACAGGACTTGAATGAGCCCCAAACATACATCTCCGAGGAGTCTTCGGTGAAATTTATACTAAGGAAATACAAACCTTTCTGGAAATAAAGTTCCTTAAAATCTTTAAAATTTGTTATACAAGATGGTATACTAGTAATGGTTCTCTATGGTTTTGTGTAGACATCTAGGTAAAAAGTGATTGCATTGTGATCCAATACTAGACATGTAATTACTTTGGCTTTGTCTAATTTTGTAGTTAAGTCCCTTGAAATACACACAAATATCAATTCTCGAGTAAGGACCATGATGACATGAATAATGTGTAAAAAAATAATGAATCAGATTCTGCATATTCATTTACATCTACTATACTGAACAAATCAATAAAATCAGATACTGACCTTAATGTTGCCATTTTCCTACATGTGTTTATAGTATTAATGTTACTATCATTCACTATACAGTTAAAGTTACCAGCAATTACTAAATTTCCTTTAGAGTATTGAACTATGTCCTCAATCTGCTGCTTTACTACTTTAACACCTAGACCTGGTATCCGATAAATATTTACTAATGTGTATATTTTCCCATTTATCTCTAGTTACCATGCAAAGCATTCCTGACCTTGACAAGTATTTATAATCCTGGGCATTAAAATTTAATTTATCCATAAAATCATAATACCTCTTGTCTTTTATAATGTGAACTCACTAAAACTGTGTAATTGTTAAATTTTAGTCTATTTAAGATAGGTCTCCTGTAAAAATATAATTTGAGCATTAAAGATTTTTAAGTATTTAAATAAACTTGCTCTTTTGCTATTATATAAGCCATTCACATTAATGGAAATACATTTCATATAAAAGCTATTATTTACAAAAATGTTTAGACATTTATATGGAGAGTAGATCATTAGAGAGAGAGAGTGACTTGAAATCATGTGATATAACAATATTTCTATACATCATACACATCCAAAAATGAAAAAAAGGAAATAATGCATAAATGCATTATCTAAACAATCTATGGGGAAAAAAGGACCCCCACACTTGAATAGCCAAGCCATTTAAGCATACCCACTAAAGCTCCTATGCAACTCACTCCTAAGTCTATCTAATTATTTTTATTTTGTCAGAAAGTTTATTAAACCAGTATATCTTCTCATAACATTCACTTTACATACTACACACATACTGAAATTCAACAGATTGATTTGACCAGACTCGTAAAATTAATATTACACACACACACACACATATATATATATATATATATATATATATATATATATATACACACACACACATATACATACATACACACACACACATATACACTCACACACAGAGACATGGAAATCTAATAATAATAATATGACAGTTCCAAACAAAAGTAACAGTCAAGACTATTTCACTACATATTTCTATATAGTTTTACAGTCTGTAAATTTTGAAACCTTCTAATATTAAATTTAGATATGATACACCTTTTAATACCTTAAGTCATATCAAGCATTATTAATAACTATTCTTAGTCATCGTTACACAAGAGAGGAGCAAAACTCAAAGATCTCCCTGCTTGTTTGAATTGCTTTTGTAAGCACCACTGAACTAAAAATAATGAAGTCCAAAGTCAACTTACTACAAAAAAGTGAGATATTTTAAAAGTTGATATCTCAAAGTTATTACTTGAAAATTTGTCTTTTTATTTGGTTTCCTATTTTGAGATTTATTTTAGTAAATCCTGATAATTCAGGTAATCACCCATATGTGCACACTTGCATATATTCATTTTTTGCACAGTATTCTTATATGAACATCAGTACGTTTTATATTTAAATAAGTTTTTATATTTTAAAATGTTTTTTTTTTCCTTTTATCATTTTGTCCACAAATTACTAAACTCCTAGCTATAAAAATAATATAACTGTGTGATTAAAGTAAAAACCAGCATCATTCGATATTAAATTTAACAGTTCAATTTAACTTAAAAAAGGTGTAGATGTCACTTTAAATGGCATGTTCAGCTCAAGTTTAAACTTTGACCTGACCAGCTACATCATACCTGGGCCGTTTGGTTTTGTTTTGTGCTGCTCACACTTTTGTAAATGACTTAAAATCAAAGAAATTATAAAACAGGAGGGAAACCTGATGGAGAATTATTTTTAGCTTGTGATCTCGGTGGGAAGCTAAGAAAGAAGTAAGTGAAGATTTTAAACATATGTAAATACTGTTTGAGTTCATTCAGTGTTTGAACAGAAGTTAATTAAGTTGACTGGCTAGCACAAGATTTAAAATAAGTTAAAGAAAAAGAAAAAAACTACAAGAAAGAAATCAGACTTTCACATATTAAAGCACTTCAGCAGCAGTCCCTCAGTATTATATTCAGTAAAAAAATTTAAACATATAGCTACATTAAAGCAATATATGAAACACATTAAAATTATTGAAAGACTTTTACTTGTTTCAAATAATTTCTAGTGATAAACATTTTCATTTTTCTTATCTGAATATCAAATCAACAGACCAAATCAAAACTATAATATACTGCACAGACAACTTAGCAAGTATATATATATATATATATATATATATAAATAATATATATATTTTTTTATGATACCTTAGATCTAAATAAAATGTTGTATCATATGCATGTATTAATGTACAAGTATAACATGAAGGAAAATGAGAATACAAAGCATTTACCTTTTTTTTCCTTTAAAATGCAACGAGACTGAAATTTCTTCTTCTGAGAACTGAATATAAAAAAGGATAAAAAAACAAGGAAATTGTGATTAATTGATTATCTTTAAGTCTCTTTTTTTTCTTATCTACTAGTTTCCAACTATTCTTCTCTGCTCAACGCTTAAGTTCAGTCCATTTCTTCCGTTTGATCTAATATGTTATTGGATGCTAGATAAAATACAGCAGAGACCAAGGTATCAAAACTTTGGTTTACCATCAGAAGGTCGAACCTGACCCCATCGAATGATGGGATCACTGACCCACTTCCGTGAAACTAACAATGTCGAAATATGACTCGCCGTAAACCTCAGAACGGGCTTTAACATGGGTCGAGATTTGAACTTCAACGATGTCGGGTTCAACATTGTCGCTGTTCGGCCTCCAGATATCGACTGAAGTGGGTTCGACCTTCTGACTGTCACCCCAAAGATTTAATGCCATCAGGGAGAAAGATTTTTAGTACTGCAGGAAACAAAAGATGAACTTTGAAATTTTTTTAAATTATTTTATTAGTGGTATACATTCTATTTTTCTTGTAATCACTGCAGACGAGCAGTCATTATCAAATCTTACAATGCTGTCATAGAACTTAATTGGGGAATTTGCCCACACTGTTTTAGTACTAACTCTTTACCTTCAGATGAGAGAAACTGTACTATAATAGATCTTGGATATGAATTTACCTTTTTTTGAGGTAGAAGGAAATGTCAATGATCTGTGGGCTCTTTCTATGCAGCATGAAGGGGACTCTGGTAGAGTCAAGATGTTAGGTAGCCAGGATGTGAGAAAATTTATCATGTTGTCTCCTTCATTCTTTTTTGGTAATCCATACAGACACAGGTTGTTTCTTCTTGATCTATTTTCTAGATCATCGATTTTACTTAGTATGGAAGTAACTCTGCCCTCTAAGTAATTCAGAGTTTCTTCCATATCAGAAATCTTGGTTTTATGTTGTACTATCATTTCTTTTAACTTTTTCATTTGTTTTGTAGTTTATTCTTTGAATGAATCCAGTTTACTAGCCATTTTACCTACTTTTGTGGATAAATCATTAATGGCGGTAAGCAAAGTTTGAAACTCCTTTTTCACTGATAGGTCCTGTGAATTGCCTTTAGAGTTACATCCTGAGAAGATGTCAAAGCAATTTCTGAAAAGATTTTGACAGAAAATTCAGCAAATAAAAAAAAAATATTCCAATGTAGTCAGCCAACACTTTAGGAAATATATATCAAAGGATATGATGGGTCTCCAAGTCTGAGTTTTTTAAAACTTTCTGTCAGAAATCTAAATTAGATAGCAGAGCTAGGGAGATGGGCTGTTAACCACCCGGCACCTTAGCCATACCCAGTCAGACCTATGGACATTTGAGAGTAAATTGTAACCATAAGGATTGAACTGCCGAATGTGCAAAATATTTATTTTTATTTATACTTTGTTGAATATATACAGAAAGTATTACTTGGATAAAAAAAAAGCTCACTATATGCCTATTATAAAGTCAGTTTGAAATGGGAGTACTACAGAATCCTGAAAACCCAAAATCCTAAAAGTTCAAAATACTGAAAACTCAAAATCCTGAAAACACACAGGATACCAACACTTACTATATTCCAGCACAAGTACTTACAGAAGCATATTACCCTTCAAATATATGCAGGGGGGCCAACCCCCCTGTGCCCCCCACACCCGCTACAAATATATCAACTCTGAGATTGCACTTCACTACACTAAGTGCAGTCTTGGAGTTGATATACTTAAGTAGAAGGTGGTGTGGGGGACGCAGCCCCCACCCCCGCTTATACTTGGAGAACAGTAATATAGTTTGTGTTTTGTTTCTGTATGTACTTGTGCTGGAATATAGTAAGTGTTGGTATCCTGTGTGTTTTCAGCATTTTGGGCTTTCAGAATTCTGTAGCGCTCGCACACAAATATATATATATATATATATATATATATATATATATATATAAAAACAAGAAAAATCACCAGAGTAAACTCACTGCCATAAAACAAGACCACAAGTATAAATGAAGCAAAAACAATTATCCAATAAAAACAGTTAAACCTACTTGATCATAGCAGCAGAAGCTCCCATGTTGGTGATGCATAGCGAGAGGACATCATCGCATACCAATTGGATAATTTTAGGATTCACAATGTTGAGCGTTTTTATTTTTTGCAGTGTTTATGATCTGAGGAAGCCACTGTATCGTGGTGAAAGCGCTAACCTACTTGTATTTTTTGTGCACATTAAAGTCTCTTGTTTTATCACTCTTATAGGCTTGCTGTGTGTCGCACTGTTGTTGTTTTTGCTTCATTTATACTTGTGGTCTTGTTTTACAGCAGCGAGTTTACTCTGTGGGTGATTTTTCCTGTTCTTATCAGTTGTTTGTTGGTCATCCACTAGAGTATGACTGAGAGTCATGGTTTGGCTGTAAATGATTAGAGTTCCATTTCACCTGGACAAAGTGGTGTGAATAGGTTGAATGGACTTGGTGGCCTGTTAATTAGTGATGCGAATTAAAGTGGGAGCTACTAATGAGGAAGTTGTCTCTGATGAGGAGTTCGATAGACCAGCCTTTCGCATGCAGTTGAATAACCTTGATGATAACCTTTTTAAACGTAAAAGGTTGTAGGTGCAACATTTTCATTTTGAGGCATGTTTTCAATTTAAGGTTGTACCCAGAGGGTTGAGGGTCTTAAAGATGCCAGCGTATGGTACACAGTACCCAGAGTTGCTCACCAGTTGGGAGAAATTGAATCTTGACGCGAGTTTTGGTTACATGCGACTGATGATCGATTTCTTTAGGCTGGAGGAAGAGAGGCTTGTACGGGACATAGAGAAGCAACAGGAGTTGCTTTATGCTACTTTTCCTGTACTAATGACTGATAAAGCAATAGAAGGGATTGTGTCAACAATGTCATCATGTATGAGGGACAGCTTGTAGCCCAAAAGAGAGACTACACAGAGACATCTCTGATTTTAGAGCTGGACATGTCTTTTCGTGGCCCAGAACTGAGTCTAGAGCAGTCCAACAAGGGTGTCCATCCAGCTCTCGCAAGGAGCCACCTGCTGAGATCAGAGGAGTGTTGACGACACCCGTGTGTATTAATACTACCAGTGGAGGAGCAGGATGTGTGGAGTCAGTGGATTTAGCCAATATGCCCTTTGAGGGAGATGGTTTAGCTAAGACCACTTATCATCCCCCTCAGAATAGTTTCCCTTCCACCCCAGAGGCAATTCAGCAGCCTTTGGTCATTAGGAGAAAGGAACCTGTCCAGTATTTGACAAGGGTTTGCAAAACCACCTTTTCCAATTTGACAGGAGGACGAGAAAGGGTCGAATCATTCAAGGAACTGGGGACTCACCAAGAGGAAAGAACACATAGGACCAGTGAATTATCCCACCCTCGAGAAGATGTGGGAACCTTGCAGTTACTAATACTAACTTGTCTAATGAGTGAGACTGAAATTAAAGTTCTTCATACTGGGTATGTCATTTATAAACCAAACACCAACGGCCAGCAATCGCAATACAAAGACACTGAAATCTGAAGTAAACGTTTAAATATTTATTCAATATTCATTTTCAAATATATTTATATTCAAACTGGTTTTGGCTACCCAGCCTTCATCAGTGAATAGAGTTCTTCCTCCAATGAGAGTAGTGATTATTTATACACAACCCCAACCAATGGAAAACATGGTATAGCCCAGCATAATAGTTAAAGCACATTGTCACGTTTAAAACATCAAAATTCACATGACAATATTAATGATAATGTACAGAACATAGTAAAACATAACATAAAGAGGTAATGAAATAATAAAGAATTATATAAAAACAAATATGCAATTTTATATAAGCATTAATCAAAAGTACATCATTACTGCCAAATACAACTCTACATAAAGGAGCATATCCCATAAGCCCTACGCAAAGCATAGAATATCAGAACACGTCAGAACACATAAAGTGTAAATACTGTAATATATAAGAAAATGTATGTATATCACAAGAGAAATAAAAAAAATGTATATATATATATATCTAATATCTCTCTCTCTATATATATATATATCTCTCTCTCTATATATATATATATCTCTCTATCTATATATATATATATATATATATATATGAATGACATACCATATATGAACATGTTATCAAAAAGGACATATGTCCTATAAAGTTCTCCAGTTTTACAAATAATGTAAAATTCCTACATATCAAATGGAATAACTTGGTATATTCAATGATTAATCAGAAAACATGTTCAACTAAATATAAATGTATACATACACTTATACCGATTATGAACATATTCAGGCCTCAGAAGAATATGTACCCACAGCTACCAATAGCTAGTGGATTCGCCAAATATACAAAACTTCTCAAAAACTTTTACAAATGATCATTAAGACCTGGAGGGAAAAATGCCCCAAGGTTAATGATCCAATATTTTTCTTTATGATTTAAAATGGTATGCCAACCCTGTTGGTTACTTCTGTCACCTGTGATTTTATCTATGATCATAAACATAAACTTGGCATTAGTGTATTTGATGGTATGTCTACATAGGGCATTGGTTTCTTTTTTATTACGAATGTCACTTTTGTGTTCAGTCATTCTAATTCTAAGTGAGCGAGAAGTCTGGCCAACATAAAAAGCTGAGCATTGGCAAGTGGCCAAGTAAACAATCCAACTACTACTACAGTTACCAAACACCCTTGAATTGTACACTCTGCTGGTGTTGGCACTGGTAAATTGTTTATGTTTACTTACATGTTGGCATGACCCACAATGTCCACACGGGAAAGTACCCAAAAGTTTGTCTCCAGTCATGGTCATTTGTTGATATATGGCACCCCCACTCTCCTTATGCTTATAATGAGAAAATAGGCCACCCAATGTTTTTCCACGTCTGTATGAAAACATGCATTTAGGACCTAAATGTCTCCTTAATTCCTCATTTGCCAAAAGTATATTCCAATGGGTGTCTAATAAATTCCTTATAACATTATAGTTGCGTCCATATGTAGTTACAAACCTGAGAGTAGATTCCTCCAGTGTGGCTGCTCGTTTCTTATATTCTAGTAATGATTTGGGTATATTCCGGATGGTGTGGCGTGGATGCATACTTGACGCATGGAGCAGAGTATTGTACTGTGGATATTTACGACAGGTCTTGGTATTCAGAGTGTGATCTTCATTCCTGTAAACTATAACATCCAAAAAATCAATGGTGTCATGATTTGATGTTACAGTAAACTCTATGCCCCATATATTTCCATTCAGATATTCCAAAAATTCCTGTAGATATGACTCATCTGCCCGCCACACCATCCAGCAATCATCCAAATACCTGCGCCAGATATCAATCTCCACCATATACAGGTTATGGAGGGGATTGTAAATCATACATTCTTCAAAAAAGGTCATGAAAAGGTCTGCATATATGAGAGCAAAGGATGCTCCATAGCAGTTCCCTGTAGCTGCCAACAGCATTCTCCCTGGAAATAAAAAACATTTTTGTTAAGTACGTGTTCTGCCATGCATACCAATAGTGTATTAAATCCAGGTGGATATAGAGACGAATGTTCAAGCCAATACTGTAAAGCCTGTAGTCCAGCCCAATGAGGTATGCTGGTATATAAGGTTTGGCTTTAAGAGGCCCAGTAATTTTGTACCCATTAACCATCCTGTCCCCAAGGTATTTGGTAGGATCTGTGAGGATGAGATGCATACAGTTTTTAATGATAAGTATGCTGGTAAAAAGATTTATTAACCTGAGTAAATCTGAGAATGATGGATTAGAGTCTTTACGCAGGGATGAATCTATTGTGATACGCCCCACAGATAAAGGTGGCATGACAGTGGTCATGAACAGGGCCTTTTACTATGACTCCATCAATAATATGTTGTTAGATCATGACACGTATGAATGTGTCGATACTGGATGGATTGAAAGCATGACTAAGGAATTGCAATTTTTGTTGAATAAGTATTTATTGAGTTTTTCTGTTTCGATGGAGTTGGTACAATAGTTAACTGTGGATTCACCACTCACACCTTTGTTTCAGGGCCTCCCTAAGGTGCATAAAAATCCAGTGACCCCACCTTTCAGACCGCTGGTTACAGAACTCTTCTCGATATTTATTGAGAAGTATGTTAGACCTGTATTGGATAAGTCTAGGGTGGTCCTGAAAGACACTAAGCAGTTTCTTCAAGACCTGTATTCATTTATGGAAACTTTTGATACGTCTAGGGAGTATTTGTTGTGCACACTTGATGTGGTGTCATTACTTAGTGATACCCAGTAAACAAGGGGTGGAGTATTTGCTTAGATACCTGATGAGTCAGAGTGAGTATGATCGTAAGCTCATTGATTTGGTCAAGTTCATGGGTGTGGTCCTGGAGAACAATGTTTTTGTATTTGATAGTAAGTACTATAGACAAAACCATGGCATGGCAATGGGTCCCTGCTGCGCCAGTAGCTATGCCAACACTGTGATGGCACATTGGGAGTTGAAAGAGGTCTTTGGATTGGATTTATTCATACAGGAGGTGTTGTTTTACCGCCATTTTGTGGATGAAGTGTTTCTGGTGTGGAGTGGTACTGTTGATGCTTGGAAGAGTTTGTTGGACAGTAACATAGGTCAAGTAAGTTTTTGAGATCCACCATTAAGCACTCAGGTATGTCTATGGAGTTTCTAGATATACTGGTTACTAAGTTACCTGATTCATCTTTTACCACGGATCTTTATAGGAAGGACTGTTACAGAAACTCTTTACTTCATAGGACAAGTATGCACCCCAGATGGGTTTTTAATAACATTATCAAGGGCCAAGGTATAAGGGGTCTCCCGGCTGCATGATGATGAAGGGGATTATAAACAAAGTTGAGATTTGTTCCAACAGAGTCTAGGTGAACGCGGCTATAAGGATGGCAAAATGGTTCCTATTCCAGTAGATGATTAGGGATGGGCTAGACCGTATTTTTCATCTGTTCATGAGGTTGAGGCACCTGAAATGATGGAGGTACAGAGGAAGGGATGTAGTGAGAGTACCCATGGTCTATACTAGAAATGTTATCGCCATTAAGAAGGTATTCCAGAAACACTGGCCTCTCCTGCTCATTGATGAGAGGATCAGCAGGGTTGAGGGTAATGCCCCAAGTTTTGGGTACAGGAACTGTAAATCATTGAAAATGATGATTTGTTATACAGACAGAGAGGTCTGGGACTGTGAGGGTGAGTTTGCCACCTACCCCTGTGGGCCATGCAATTTCTGCCAATATATTGAGAAGGATAATAGCTTTACCCATCCTGACACTGGTAAGAGCTTTTGGTTTAAGAGTCAGGCCACGTGTGCTACTAGGCACTTAGTATATAGTTCTATGTGGGTAAGATGAACCACACGCTTAGGGAACGGGTGAGGGAGCACCTATATAGTATACATACAGGTAACACCACTACTGTGCTGGCTAGATATGTAGCAGGCAGTAGTAGTAGTCAACATAGCTTTAAGTTTAGGGTTATGGAGGTACTTTGAGTGAGTGTTACAATGGGGAATACTGAGAATAGGATGGAGGAGGCTGAACTTAGGTGGATCCTGAGGCAGAGGGCTGACAGGGGATCTGGCCTCAATGGGATGGTTTCTATTAAACCCATTTTAAAATAAAGGGGTCTTCCTAGATAGTGTATATATTTTTTGACAGCTGCTTCCTTGTCCATATTCTCATTTATCGCCTTATTGTGCTTTTTATGTGTTTATATTTTAATGGTTCTGTTCTGTGTGACAGAATGAATTTTTGAGATATGAGCAATGCATTTTTTATAGAATGTATGCATTTTGTGTGTGTGTATTTGTACATGTTTTATGTTTTGTGTCAGGCTGCTTTGTTATATTTATGCATGTATCACTTTAAAAATGTTGCATTGGTATGCAATGACATCATTTCGCTATGCATCTCCAACATGGGAACTTCTGCTGCTATGATCAAGTAGGTTTCACTGTTTTTATTGGATAATTTTAGGATTTACAATGTATATATTAAGCGTTTTTAATTTTTGTTGTGTTTATGGTCTGATGAAGCCACTGTATCGTGGTGAAAACGCTAACCTATTTCTATTGTTGTGCACATTAAAGCCTCTCATTTTATCACTGTTATATGCTTGCTGTGCATCTCACTGTCATTGTTTTTGCTTTGTGTGTGTGTGTGTGTGTGTGTGTGTGTGTGTGTGTGTGTGTGTGTGTACACATATACACACAAACATACACACACACACACATATATATATATATATATATAAAATATACATATGTATGCATATTATATATATACATATATATATATATATATATATATACACACACACACACACAGAGAGAGAGAGAGAGAGAGATACACACACATATTATATATACATACATATACAACATGCACACACTACCATCTTGCCTGTCAGAAGTTGGTAGTGTGCCTTTAAAAGCATATAAAAAGTGAATTATGTTTGTAAAACTAGCACTTTACTCAAGAGATTGTCTGTGTTACTCACTTAAGATGATTTCCAATAACTACTTCTATACAAGTCCATGTGGGTGTAAAATCACCTGAAACGTTCCTCCCCAGATTATATGAAAAGAGACTTGATTGAGCTCTCATATTATGTGTCACAGGTGGATATAAGCCTAGTCTTGAGCACCATTCTGCCTTCACCAAGCATGATGCCACACTACAAACAAAAATTACTGACTAACAACTGACGTAACGTTTGGTGTCAGTCCAAGGATATCCACTATTTGTCAGCCTGGGAGGATGTGATCTACAGGCCACACTGCTTTGCCAGTGATAGTCTGCACCTGTCTCATGTATGCTTTTGGACATTGAAAAAGCATTAGCCACCCATGTAGTGGCTTTTTAGACAGTGTCAGAGTAATCAACCTTACAACATAAAATATTTTCTTGATAGACTCAAAGTACTGCTGCTAAATGCTAGGAGTCTAAACAAGAAACTACACTCCTTAGAAGCACTCCTCAACCTGGAAAATGCTGACATCTGTGCAGTCACTGAGACATGGTTGAAAGCCATGGAAAGCATCCCTGCCATGCAAGGCTACAACACCTTCCATATATTCAGACCACCATCTCAGGAAGAAAGAACCAAAGGAGGTGGTGTATCCATCCTCAAAGGAGTACTCCTCAAGACTGGTCAGAGTGTGAATCTCGAAATACTGCATGTCTAACTAACCATAGGCAAACCCACATCATATCATCACCAGTTATAGGTCTCCCACCCTGAAACAAGAAAGCCATACTGAATACCTAAACCTACTAGAATCAAATCACCATACAGCTCAATACCTTACTCATGGGTAATTTTAACTATCATTCCATTGACTGGGGAACATACACAACCACTGATATGCAGGCTTGTTAATACAAATGTTCTGGAATAGCTGGTCAGCAGACCCATGAGGGGCTCTAATATCTTAGCCATAGTACTTAACAACATGGGAGAGTGTTGCATCCCCCCACACACAGCATAATGTCTGGTCTCCTTTAACATGAATTTAAGGCCAGATACCTCATCAAGCTGAAAAATACCAAAGAATTTTTCCAAGAAAAAATACCTCTTATTAAGTGATGGTATAAGAAATTTCTAAGCTCCCCCAAACTCAAAAAAACACACTGTCTTATGCAGAGGTATACACCAATGCCCTTTATTGTCACTTAAGCAGTTGTATAGAATTGGCAGTACTGGATCGGATTAAACCCAGTTCTTGCTGGAAAAACAAGCACCCTGGTGGACCGCTGGTATAAACAGGCTATACAACAAAAGAAAAACTAATGCCCATTAAAAGTACAAAGGCAAGCAGTGCAGTAAAAAATAAATTTAGAAATTATTGGTAGTTAGAGATAGCAGCTTCCCTAGCAGCCTTAATACTTTAATGCATTTAGTATGGTCTCCTTTTAAATAAGAATTAAACCTGGGACCCCAGCTAACCCTGTAACTTTTAATTACTCTCTGGCTAACCTCCTAGTATTAACTCTAGCAAATTTCCAAGCCCCCAAACCATGAGAAAATGTTGACTATGCAGAACTGTTCACAGAAATCCTGTGCAATTATGTAAATACCTGCATAAAGACAGTTGTAGCTACCTGAAATAAGCCTAGGACAACCTCAAAAAAAAAAAAACCTACTCATCCTGGCAGAATCCCAACATTAAAAGGTTGTATGAAAAAAAATAAAATCATTGCCTAGAGTAGAAAGGGCTATCCCCAGCGAGATACTAACTCTCTTAGCAATCTAAACATGAAACTCAAGGGACTAATAAAGTCTAAGCAAAGCCAAATTTTAAATAAAAATAGCCTCTCAAAGGACAACTACAAGGCTTTCTTCAGCTATGTCTGCCACTTCAAAGGCAATACAGAACAATGTGCTGAACTAACTGTGAATGCAACCACCCACACTGAGCAAGAGGACATAGCAAATCTGTTGGTCGACAAATTTAGATCCAGTTTTGCCCCCGCCCATAAGTCATGTCTCAGAAAATAGCTTCAACCATAACTCCCCCCCAACTGTCACTAGGGAGCGGCTCCTCAATGCACTCTCTAAGGCCAGGAAGACTGCACTTACGGGCCCTGATAATATACCACAATGCCTTCTAAATAGCATGAAACATGGACTATCAGCCCCACTAGAATCACTATTCAATCACAGTTTCAAAACAGGCTTTGTGCCAAGGGAACAGAGGACTGCAACTGTTGTATCTTCTGCACAAGGGGGGCCCCATCTACGGACCCAGACAACTACAGATGCAAAAGTGTGACTAGTCTCATATTCAAAGACATGTAACAGATCATCATAGAACTGATAAAAATGACATAGGAGTCATGGAGACACTGACTTGAACCCAGTTTGGTTTAGTCAAGGGCAGGTTATGCCTCCTCATCCTGGTGGACTTCTTCGAGAAAGTCACTAAAGCAATAGACAATGACACACTGCCTAGCTTGACTTGGCCAAAACATTCAACACAATATCCGATATTGGCAATGAAGATAAGCTCATTAAATTAGGCCTAAACACATCACCCAATGGGTAGCTAGCTGGTTCACAGATTGGACCCAAGAAGTTAGGATAAGGGAGGCTAACTCCACAAAGAGGCCAATCACTAGTACAGTCTATCAGCACTTGGTGCTGGGTCTCTCCTTTTTGACATCTACTTCAAGGGCTTCTAGTTGTCTAGATTTGTAGAAGACTGCAAACTAGGTGCAGTCATAGTATCCCCAAACGACACAAATACCCTTCAAGAATGTTTGACACAGACAAATAACTGGTGCCAGAGCTGTGATACACAGCTCAATGCAAAGAAATGCATGATAGTATCCTTTGGAGAGATGGCCACTCTTGGAGATTACCACACTGATAATATACTCCTAAGAGTAGACCCAGTAGTCAGGGATTTGGGAAAACATGCAAACAGTAACCTTGCCTTTGAACTTCACATGTGTATGATGGTGAGAAATCCATTCTACAGTGCACATCTTATAAGCAAGATTTTGGCATCTAGGACCAAGGATGTCATTGTTCTGCTGTACTTGCCCTCAACAGACCAATCACTGAGTGCAAAGCGTCCTTCGGTATGTATCTGACCAGGTACGTGCAACAAATGGAGCATCCACAGAGGTTCCTCACAAAATAATACAGGGTACAAATAACATGTTCTACACAGACCACCTCACAGGTCTATCCCTGCTCTTAGTCTCCTACAAACTGTTGCAAGGTGATCTATGCCTGGCCTATAAAGCATCATCTGATCATGCTCTGATGGGCCTGTTGCACATCAACAAAACAAATAGCACCAAAAATACCCAATCTAGAGACTTAAACCTCATTTGCAACATACACAGTACATGCTGAAAGGACAGGTATGTGTCTCAGAGACAAAGTCTCCTTTGGAATAGGCTTCCCATCCATGTGAAGCAGAGCAGAGCTCCTCCCCAACCAAATTAAAGTGTAACTTGGACCAGAGGATGGAGGATCAGAAGCTATTGGCCAGCAATGAGTTTGAAGGTTACCTTCATAACAAGCACTGACCCTCCTTTCAGTCCCTGCACCTTGCTTCTGCCTCCACTATTGATGTCTTAAATGCAGTCTATTCAGATTCCTCATTACCAGAGAAAGAAAAATTAGAAATGTACCCTTGGTCTGGCTCATATGCTTCTTTGGACAAAGGCAACCTATAAAATGCTTGACTATCCATTGCCCAATATTCATTGCCCAAGCATATATCAAACTCTTAAAAATGACCTTGGGGTACCAAATCATTTCAGATACATTTGGGATAGCATGGTTAGGCTTAAAAAGTATCCTAGGGCAGTTAGCCTAGTTATCACCTATTAAAAGCTGTGTTAACCACAGCATTCAACAATGTCAGCTCTGACATCATTATTTTGTTTCCAGTTCTCATCCACTCCTGCAACCTTGACAAGCAAGAAATGTTTTAGTTGTTACAGTAATCTCATCTACTGAAATGAATCCAATTTCAACATCTGCTTCTGGCACTGTCTCCCCAGAGATGAAAAAGTCCACTGGATCCATGGGTTTGTTAAAGTGTTTCCCCCAAGTTTTGACATTTTCAAGACAAAGCCAGAATTTTTTTTAACTGTTGCTGACTACAGTCAATGCAATATCCCACCCTCCCTGTCTAAGTCACTGAATAGTTAAGTTGAACCTCTTTGAGGCACTTAAACCCATTCTTGATAATATTGCCAAATTCCACCCACATCACAGCTTCACTTTCTTGACTGCCACAGTGGTTGCCCTCCAGGCTTCATGACATTCATCACATCTGGAGATGCCTCTGCTAGGAGTAAACTGGAGGTTAGGCCAGCCCACTTTATTTAAGCTATTAAACTTCCCTCACCAATGGTAGCCAACAATGATGTCTAAGATTACCTCTATAACAAGCACGGACCCTCCTTTTAGTCACAGCACCTGTGCGGTCACTGAGACATGGTTTAAAGCCACGGAGAGCACACCAACAGTGCAAGGTTATAATGCTACTTCACAGGCAGGGACTAAATGCGGAGGTCTCTCTATTTACATCAAAAATAAATATACTTCAAGGCTGGTCAAACAGGACAATGTACTTGAGCTGCTCCATGTTCAAATCACCATAGGCAAAATCCAATACCACTTCCTTGCAAACTATACGCCCCCCTCTATGACCAAAGAATCTCATACCATGTATTTAAACTTGTTAACTGGGAATCCTATAGGACACCCAATGTGCATGCACAGAGATTCCTGAATTTTGTCAACACAAACTCCCTCGACCAGACAGTCAATACACCAACCAGGGGTGCAACCATACTGGATCTGGTCCTCACTAATATGGGAGAGTGCTGCACATCCCCTACTGTATTGTCTTCCTTGGTAAAGTCAAACTACAAAATGGTCTCCTCTGAAGTAAAAATAAAACCTGGAATATTCTGGAAATACTCTAAGGCTAACCTCCTGCTATTAAGTGATAACCTGGCAAAATTTCAAGCCCCCATAAACCCTGAGAGCACTGCTACCTATGCAGAACTTTTCACAGAAACTCTGTGCAAGCATGTTAATAACTGCACACGGGCAGCTGTACCCACCAGGAAAAAGTACAGAACGAACTAAAAAAATAAGCTACCCTGGTGGAATCACAAAATCAATAAGCTGTATAACAGAAGGAAAAAAATCATGACAAAAATTAAGAGGTGCAGCACCCAGCAGGTTAAAAGCACTCTAAGCAAACTAAACAAACAACTCAGAGGACAAATAAAGTCTACCAAAGCCAAACTAGAGGCAAGTTTGGCCTCCCAGGCCAAGGACAACCACAAAGCATTCTTTAGCTATGTCCGCAGCATCAAAAGCAATACACAATTGTGTGCAGAGCTCATTGTAAATGGAGCCACCCATGCTGAGCCAGAAGATGTAGCAAACCTCCTGGCTGATAAATTCAGCTCCAACTTTACCCCTCTCTCCCCTCAACCTTCACTCAGGAAATACCATCATCAACTATAACTCCCCCTACTATTACTAGGGAACAGGCCCTTAATGCTCTAAGACCAAGAACACTGCATCAGTGGGCTCATACAATATCCCAGGATGCCTTCTAAATAGCATGAAACATGCCCTATCAGGGCCACTGGAATTACTATTTGTGCCTCATGAATGGAGAATGGCAACAGTCATCCCTCTGCACAAAGGTGGGCCATCCTCAGACCTAGGAAACTACAGACCCAATAAGTCTCACTAGTCTTATATGTAAAGTCACGGAAAGAATTATCATGCAGATGATCAGTGGAGATATAGTAAACCTTCAGACACTAGACCCAACCCAGTTTGATTTCAAGGGCAGATCATGCCTACTCAACCTGGTGGACTTTTTTCAGAAGGTAACTAAAGCAATGGATGAGGGAAAAATGGTTCACATTGCCTACCTTGACCTGGCCAAGGCACTTCACACAATACCCCACTTGGGCATTGCTGACAAACTCATGAGGTTAGGTACAAACTCGTATGTCACCCGGTGGATAGCCAACTGGCTCACAGACAGGACCCAGGAAGTTAGAATTGGGGGAGTCTTTGACCATCATGTGTCTGCAGTAGTGAGGAAAACATTCTATGTTGCGCAACTTATAAACAAAGGTATGGCAAGTCCAAGAAAGTCATTGTTCCACTGTATTCAGGATTCATCAGACCTATCATTGAGTACAATGCCTATTTTGGTATGTACCTAACCAGGCACATCCAACAATTTGAACATCCACAGAGGTTCCTCACTAAAGGAATACAGGGCGTAAGTAAAATGTCCTATGCAGACCGCCTCAAGGCCCTATCCCTGTATTCTGTCTCCTACAGGCTTTTGAGGGGAGATCTATGCCTGGTATACAGGGCACTGTCAGACTCCACTCTGATGGATCTGCTACACATCCACAAAACAAACACCAGAATTACCTGTTCTAAAGACCTAAACCTTGCCTGAGATATAAATAGGACCTACTGGAGAGACAGGTATGTATCCCAGAAACTACCCCTTCTATGGAACAGGCTCCTCATCCATGTGAAGCAGATTTCCTCCCAAGCCCAATTCAAGTGCAACTTGGACAATTGGATGGGGAACCAGAAATTCATCCTTGATTTGGCATCTGTCTCTAATGGACACAGGGAACCTGTAAATGGTTTATCCCAGGCCACTGTTTACACTTATCAAGGGGTATCAGACATAGCCGACCTTAGGCATAGGCCAACTAGGCGCAAATAAAATGTCCTCTGCAGATCGCCTCAAGGCCTTATCCCTGGATTCTGTCTCTTACAGGCTTTTGAGGGGAGATCTATGCCTGGCATAATGGGCATTGTCAGAACCCACTCTGATGGACCTCCTGCATATCCACAAAACAAACAGTAGTAGAATTACCTGTTCTAAAGACTAATTCTTGCCTGTGATATAAACAGGCCCTGCTGGAGAGAAGTATGTATCCCCAGAGACTACCCAGTCTATGAAACAGGCTCCCCATCCATGTGAAGCATAGTTCCTCCCTAACCAAATTCAAGTGCAACTTGGACAATTGGATAGGAAACCGGAAATTCATCCTTGGTTTGGCACCTATGTTTTTACTGCAAAGAGGTAACCTGTAAATGATTAATCTCCCAGGCCTATGCTTACACTTATCAAGGGTATCAGAACTTGTCAGAGATTTGGGATGCACGGCTAGCATACCTCTCAAGTGTACCTCATTACGAGGAACGTACCTCATTTGGGGTCTTGAAAAGTTAATGTTCCTCGAATTTCCTCAAAGTTCCACATTGAAAGAGTCTGTCACACATTCAGTGTTAAGAATTTTTTTAAGTGAAATCCACGGTAAATAGAAATTAATCATATTAATCCATTAAAGATCTTCTTTACAAGTAAAACCAGCATATTTTAACCATCCTATGACCTTCCTAGTTGAAATTGTTAAAAAGCCATTATTATGTGTTCCAATTTTGCCCATTTGTTCCACATTATGAAGGCGAGTGTTCCTCATTTTGGAGATGGAAGGTTGAGGGCTAGGCTTAAAAAGACCCTTGTGGTCGTTAAACACCTACGAACATTACAGCTGCCTCAGCTATTGATGTCTTAAATCCAGTCTAGTCAGATTCATCACCAACAGCCACCCAAGTAAAAAGGAGAAGCTCTTTTGAAAGAGGGAGCTGAATTCTTGACACACAAAATCACTGGCTAAATAGTCCCAGGTCACCACACTACACCTTGAACTTTTTCAAGTGTGTCCAGCTGCTAACCCAGCCACCTGGCCCAACGCAACATCTAATGGTGATCGCCATTCAGCAGCTCTCTCAAGCTAAATGTCCCGAACGGCTTTAGGTTTGAATACACAATCACGGACGCCTAATCCAATATGTAAAACATTTTATTTTAAAAAAAAAAGAGATTATACCAATTGTTTGCCTCATAACTCTCAATCTTCAGTCTCAAAAATGAGGAATGTTTAGCCTTCATAATATGGAACAAATGGGCAAAATGTGGAACACTAGGAAGATTTTAGGATGCTCAAAATATGCTGGTTTTACTAAAAAAATAAATGAATTAATATGCTTTATTTCCGCCAACCATGGATTCAGTTTAAAAAAATCCTAAAACTGCATGCGTGACAGACACTTTCAAAGTGGAACTTCGAGGAACATAAACTTAAGAGCCCAAATGACTTACGTTCCTCGTAATAAGATACACGCGAGAGGTATGGTTTGCTATTATATTAGTCATCTGTATGAAACGGCAAAACAGATGTTAACATTTTAAACGTGTGTAAGTGCGTTTGGGGTATGGGTGCATATTGTAATCGGGCAGTAACTTCTCTCACCTGTAACTTATTTTTATTAACAAGTAAAGCGTGACCTACAAAAAAAACTTTTAAGCAAAACAGTAACGGCAACAATAATATTTACAACAGCGGGGCACCTGTCAGAGAAGGAAACACTTTAAACCAAAAAGGAACCTTACTCACTATTAAAGATGCAAGAATGACTTCCAAAATCTGTTGCTAGTAGAGTCCCTTAGCCGAAAGGACCACAGTGACGTCACATAGACGTCAAGAAGCATGAAGGAAAATGCTAATTTGTTTTTGCCTTTACTAATTTATCACATCGATCGATACAGGGTGCCTGCTTCAGTAAAATATCTATTATCACAACCACCGTTACTACTACTGGTAGTACTACAATACAACCTTAAGCACACGTCCCGGAACTTAAACTCTGCCACCTCATTTTATTCCGGGTAAATATTGAAGCCGCAGGATTTAAGTTTCGCCTGGGAGGTATGGATTTTGGTTGTTGTAGTTTGTATTGGAAGTTTTGTTTAAGGCAGACAATTCCGTCCTTTTGCATAAAGTTTTGTTGATCCTGAGATGTGGTGGAGATTGATTACTTTCTCGAAGTGACGTTATCCAAGCGTTCCCAGAGAAATAACTTACAGATGTTTATAGTGAAATGACATTACAGTATACAGATAGCTGGAGAGAAATACCATGCTATCCTTCGATTAAACAAATACAAACAACTGTCAGATGAGTATGATGAATTCTCGGGTAGAGATGGTTAGTATTGCTGAGCAATGGATATGATGACGATTATCAAACTTTTCAAGTATGTCCAGCGTTCCTCATTCTGAGACTTAAAATGTCCAGATTCCTCGCAATTCCGCATTGAGGGGTCTGTCACACGTTCAATGTTAAGAATTTTTGTATGGGGTGAGATCCGTGGTATAAAAGAATAATGAATAATAATTCATTAAAACAGCTTTTATACGTATAAAACAATGGAATAGTACGCACAGATAGACCGGTAGCTACAATGCTCATACATTACAGCAGGCCTATGTACCACATTATGTTGGCCCATCTCACAAAGGGACATTTACGGTTACTGGCATTAAGTTGCAACAGTGGTGCATTACAATGACTCTATGTACAGGGATGGACTTAGGTGAACACTCTCCAGTGATCTTTGTTTCCCTCAGCTTGGGCTCCCCAAAACATGCACATTAATGTTTCTTTCTTTTTCTTATATTCTGTCTTACTCTTCAGCTTTTTCAAGAAATCAAAACTTTCTATATGGTCTGAAGTGCATTTTAATTTTTTTTTCTTTTTACACAACCTGTTCATCCAATGATGGCTTGAACGGAAATTATGATTAAGGAAAGAAATTCAATGTGTTGCTGTTCAGGTTATGTTTTCCTTTCATCCTTTCAGCACACATTTTATGCCCAGCAGAGCACAGTAATAACCATTTAAGAAATAAGCCAATCAAGCCAGTGCCCCCAGAAGCCATAGGAGTTATAGATGTTTTGGTATGCAATTTAGAGCATTTTCCAACCTTTTAATTAAACTCCGGCTTGAACAAAAATCACGAGTAAGGATTTCAGTCTTTTTTTTTTCATTCAAGAAAGTTAAGTTGTGCCCAAGGCTTAATGTTGAAAGCTGACAAAATAGTAGCTCACAGTAAACTAAGGATATAAAGGCTCTGTCTGGGAATTCTGCCTGCTTTCCTCCCTATCCCCTCAAAAATACAGGCAATGCCTTTGCATCCCTCTGATGTTAGACTGGGATGAAAGCAGAGGTTCAAATTACTACAGTCATGTATTTCAAATGAATGCTGACATACATATGCATACCATGCCTCTTCACTCCTCATCCCTAATCCCCGAAGGCAGCCACCTGCATATGTGTTTGATGTGTGATTGTGAGGAAAGTGAAAAATATAATGATTATAGTAATGTATTCTGTTTTTGGCTCCTAGACAGTACACTGCCCCTGCACAAACTGTAATAACTTTTTTTTTACACCTCTAAGGTTTATGAGAAAAGTAAAGGAAACGATGACCACACCATCCCCAGGCCAAACACAAGTTATGATGACCTCCTGTGCACATCTCTACGGTTTGATTGTCATGTAAATTAAAATAGTAGTTACAACACAATCTCCCCACCCCACATAACCTTCAGCAGCTTTCAGTATACATGCATCTGAGCTGGGATGGTTTTAGAATGGGTGCATATGAGAGCAGAGGCTGTTATCAGCTTTATCCTAATGAGTTCATATCACAGTCCTGTTCAGGTTAAAAAGCATAATCAGAAAATTAATGCGTTTTTTTTTCCTCATTTTTTATTTTTTTTCCCAATCGGCAACAGCTTTTGTGGGCCTCAGCACAGGCAAGGGTGAATTTAGAGAGCCCCCTATTTCCATTTATACATTTATAGGGGCCACCAGACTTCCAGAAGATCTAAGTGTCTGCATGTTCTGTGATATATAATATGCCTTACTTTTGAATTATAGTTAGCTGCATTTTTTTACTGATATCCAGAAGAATAATGTATGTGTCCTGACTATTGGGTGTGTGCACAGATAAAAAACAGTGATATTTTATACACACATGCACGCACCTAAGCCGTAGCAGTAATAGTTTTGTACTTATTTCAGCAAATAACACATTATGCAACACTAGTACTGCCACACCACATCAGTGACTTCTGTTTAGCAGTCATCAAACAATAGCAGGGTTAAGTCACATTTGTTTACCTCATTCAGGAGCAATGCATACCTGTCACTTGTCCCCGATTTCACACATCTTCCCTCATAATTTTATTCTGTCCGTCATAAAAAAAGTTTGATTTGCTGGTTATCATTTTGAATTACAGGCAGTCAATAAATCCAGACATCAAAATTATGTACTTCTTGTTGTTCAGAATGCATGTTAATGCAAAAGGTGTTATTCTGTTAACTTTTTAAGTAAATTAAGAGTAATATTTAAAATGCGTTCCTGATTTTGAGCCTTTATTCTGCTATTATTTTTTGGCACTGCACAGAATTCTTCAGCAAAGAAGTTCAGAGTTATAGTATCTAGTGTTCTGCCAGTATTTATAAAACTCCATGAAGATCAGAAGCATCAGCTACTCTTAAGATCCAAGGTGTGCACTGATATCAGTCATTCTGGCTGCTGATCTCTAGTGCTTACTTTGCTCATGTTCATTATTAGCTTTATCCTGAAAGGGTCATATCACAGCCCTAACACAAACCAACCAGTGCCTAGGATAAACGGTAAAGCTTCTTCACTGGATATATCACAGCCCTGTTCACATTAAAGAGTTTAATTATGAAATGAATGCATTTTTTTCTCCTCCTATTTCCCCAGCCAACAGCAGCTTTTGTAAGGCACCCACACAGTCAGGGATGATTAAGAGAACCCCCTGCAAACACAGGTAATACAGGTAGCTAAAGGAGGCTATGTTGTTAGTTTTAGTGGCCAAAATGTCCACCAGCACGGTTTAACAAAGAAAGGGACGCTATGTCAGTGGTAAAATATTTAATGTAATCATGAAACCTATTAGTTGATAAAATACTCTTATTATAACCAGAGAGATCTTTGAATTTTAAAGGAGATATAAATAAGTTATTATTACGCATATAGTTTATTGTGTATAAGATTGCTGTACCAGCTTTTGTTAGTTTGTCAGACATATTACAAAATATCAAGAGAAGATAAATTGCTGTGGTTGAGGGCCCTGTAGGAACAGGGTGCCCCCCAGCAACTGCAGGGTTTGATGGTTTCTAAAGCCGCCAGTGGGTAACCTGTTAGTAAGTGTTCCACGTTATGAGAGATAACAGTAGAAAAAAATCAAGCTACACCTCCACAGCTCAAACGAAATGTAGACATAAAACCAAATTTTAATGTGGTGCTAAAACCGTTGAGGCAGACAAAATCCGAATAAAATAAAATAAAACACAGAATGCAAAGTCCCAACTCTCTAACTCGATAAGCGCTTTTGGTTTAAAACCTTCCTCATATCTTCCCGTGATTTGGTTTTATGTCTACATTTCGTTTGAGCAGTGGAGGTGTAGCTGGATTTGTTTCTACTGTTATTTTTACTTTGATAGCGGGAGCTACATTTTTTACGTACATTATGAGAGATGGTATTCCACATTTTGGAAATGGAAAACTGAGACCTATAATGATTATTATTTTTTAATCCTGTAAAGGGATTCCTGTTGTACGTTTTGAGTCCCCGAACCTGGTGCAAATAAACACAGCATATTCTTTCATAAAATCATGAATCTCAACTGTCTCTGATTTTGGTTCAGAATTTCCTCTGCTCTTCTACAGCTCGCAATTTTGGGTGAAAGGCTGGTGGATTACATTTAAAATAATGACAATAATTAGAGTTGCAGATTAATTTTTTAAAGAAATATATGTTAATTTACATTCTCTTACTCTACTGACTTCTAAAATTAATGGTTCTAGTATTTTAGAAAGTGCCTAGATTCTCCTTGATTATTTCTGATTTGTCCATGATCCTGGAGGTAGCAAGTGGAGAGCTTTTCGTAAAACAGAAATAGCATTCATCTTGCAGGGGCATACATGATTGTGCAGAGTACCTGCTGCAGCATGATAGTCTGGGACAATTTGCCTTTAAGCCAAGGTCCTTAAAGTTTCAGTCCCTTCACGTTTTTACTTTAGGTAATATGTCATTATCTACCATGGGATGGGTCAGGCCAGTCTATAAACAAATGGGGGGGGGGGTAGGTTATTCCAAGCACAAAAAGGGAAATTGGGTATGTTTAAAATGGCCCGCAAAGGCAGCTATGCTAATACTTACCTATTAGCCTATTCATTCTTAGTGAATAATGACTTCATACTGTTTCAAGGATGTGAGATGAATGGAGACTAGGTTATTTTCAAACTTTGTTGTTGATGGCATCATTAGATACTTTCTTTGTACTGTTTTTCACTATTAAATGCATTTAGATTCAAAATACTTTGACATTTTTCATGAAATTTTGTGAGAATATTACTTGCATAATTGTCTATGTAACACTCTAAGACTGAAGCATATGTGGTGCTTCTTGACATTGGTTGTTTTCTTGAGTTGTTTCATTTAGCTAAATGTTACAGAGAAAAAAGTGTATGCTTTTTTGTGAATTGTGTAAGGATGCTGTCTTTTGGCCAGTAATAAAAGAAATGGATTGTGTGGTGGATTAGATTATTCTGAAGGAGGCATTCATTCTGAGTTGGAGTGGGTCACTGTGATTTTCTACGTTCTGTCAGTAGAATATCTGAAAACCCTAAGAACCGTAAAGTCTTAATTTTGTTGTCTGGAAACCATATTGTTTGAGATGTTGAGCATGATCAGAGTGTTTGATGTATACATGAAATGTTTAGCAGTGGTGTTGATCAGTGAATGGACAGGAATATCTGCATGACCAGTGGGAAGCCAGTAAAGCAACATGAACGAAGTTTATGAGATTCCTGACAAGGTAGCTGAGACACTAAAACAATTGGTATAGATTAGACAGCATTTAACTAGAATGGAAGATAAGGAAGTGAAATTTAAAGTTGTATAGTGTTCTGGAGGAAAAAAGACAGCAAAGCAAAGTAAATTTGATGAAATATGTGAAAAGCAAGATGTCTGAGTGGAATAGCTTTGGAAAAGATTATTTGAGAATAGTAAAACATCTGACGCTATCAAATTAACAAGTATGGGAAACCAAGACCAGTATGATAGAATATTTTCACTTTCTTGGTTTGAAAAAAAAAAACAGATATGGTGAAAGTTTTGGTAACTGGCTGCTTAAAAAAATTGAAAAAGAGAATAACATTTTATGTAAAAAGAAATAAATGAGTTATGGTAAATATAATATTTGTAGAAATGTTTATAGAGGCAGTCAGTTGTTTGTACAACATTTGAACTTTTTAATTAATGTTAATGGTTTTTATGATTGTTGTAGAAGTAGTCATGTGGTGTGTTTAGGAATTTGTTGTTTATGTCCATGCTGTTATGTAGGAAAAACTATGAGGGCTTTGTCTAGTAGAATTAAATAACATATAACAGGGATCTAACTAAAAAACACCAACATGCTTCAGCTAAACACAGTTTGGTATGTGTTGATTTTTAAAAGCTTGTCTTTTTGGTGTTGAAAAGATGCCCACATTTATTGGTGATGTTGACAGTTCATTAGAAACAAAAGAGTTAAAATGGCAAACTAGGTTGATGGTGGACATATTTCCTGGATTAAATGAGAATTTGAGCATCAAATGCATTTTGAAATGGCAACAGTAAGAAATGATGCCATAAAATTTCTTTGTCTTATTAGCTGATTTTTATTTAAATAGTCTGTAAGTAGTGTATTCATTGTTCTGATGATATTCAATTAAATGTGAATGAAAGTGCTCATATTATTTTGTCTAGCTTGGTTCGTAGTTTAACTTTAGTGGATCAAAAGCTGTGGATTGTTTCTAGTCTATTTTAGTCTTTTTTGCTGTTTTATAGTTGTGTACATATATATTAATATTTGTATGTGTGTGTGTGTGT
>NC_056739.1:1706411051-1706413068 GCF_019279795.1 Protopterus annectens | reverse complement strand
CATGAAAGAGACGTTGAGGCTCTCTGATTATGTAGCCCAGGCAGGTATGACCCTGACCTTGAGCAGTATCCTACCTTCACCAAGAGTGATGCCACAATACAGAGATAAGATGATCAGCTTTAACAATTGGCTTAAACACTGGTGTCATTCAAAGGGGATCAGTATCTGTCTGCCTGGGATGACATGCTGGACAAGCCACGCTGCTTCGAGGGCGGCTTGCACCTGTCACCCTGGGATTCGGATATTGGCAAAGGCTCTTGCCACCCCATAGTGCCTTTTAGGCAAGGCTCAAATTCTAAACCTACCACCCTAGAACACAAAAAGGAAAAAACTAAGGGTAATGCTGCTCAATGCCAGAAGTCTAAATCTCAAATGCTGCCTCGAGGCCCTTCTCAGTATGGAGAACATCGATGTCTGTGCTGTGACAGAAAAGTGGTACCAGGCTCCGAAGAGCACCCCAAGGCTATCAGGTTTTACCTCATATCAAGCGTTCCGGCCCCAAAAACCGGACAATACCAAGAAAGGAGGGGTATCCATATTCATCAAGGACACCCACACCTCAAGACTGGTGGCAACGCATACGATGCATGGAGACCATCCAGGTGCAATTAACCATAGGCAAGACTGCTCTGCAAATTGTAGCATGTTACAGGCCACCCTCACAAACTCAGGAACCTCCACATGGCCTTCCTAGAAAACACTAGAGGGATAAATGTATCACCAAACACCATCATACTAGGTGACTTCAATTACCTAATATAGACTGGGAACACTACTCAAGCCCAAACACCTAGCCCAAAAGTTCCTGGAATTCATAAACTCAAATGCCATGGAACAACTAGTCACCATCCCACAAGAGGAGATAACATACTTGGTCTCATCATCACGAACATGGGAGCACAATGTTCAACACTGGAAGTATACCCCTCACTGGTGAGATCAGATCACAAACTAATCTCGCTGGCGGTCCTCATCCAACCCCACCTGAAATAAAAAGACCACAGTAAAGAACTTCTCAAAAGCTGACTTCACACTTCTAAAGACTAGTGTGGTCTCCTTTAAGGCCCGAGGCGGAGGAAAACAGTACTCAAGCCGCGCAATCACTTACAAACACCTTCTACCAGCACCTGCAGGACTGCAGGGATAAGGCAATCCCAAACAAAACAAAGACTCTTAGTGCCAAAGGCAAGCGTCCAGTCTGGTGGACCCCAGCCATAAACAAACTCTACAACAAAGGAGGAAGCTACTACAAGATAGAGCAAAATCCTTAAAAGGTAAGACACCCTTGATCACTATAAGTAAAAACTAAGAGCTCTCATAAAATCATCCAAAGCAAATTTGAGAGAAAAATAGCTAAAGACTCAAAGACAATCATAAGGCCTTCTTTAGCTATGTTAGAAACCTAGGAGGAAACTCCCAGATATGCTCAGAACTAGTTCAAAATGATGTGAAGATTACTGATCCTACAGACATTGCCAACATACTGGCTGACAGGTTCAGTGCAAACTTCTCCCAAAAGGAGAGATATCTATACCAAGCGAATGCAGCCCCGGAAACATCTCCAGGGCCCAAGTGAGAACTGCTCTCTCCAAAGCAAAAAACACAGCATCCATGGGACCTGATGGTGTCCCCGGCTGTGTGCTCCACGAACTCAATGAGGAATTAAACCCACAGCTAGGACAGCTGTTTAATCAAAATCTTACCTCTGGATACGTACCCAGGGGTGGCACTGCAACTGTAGTCCCACTTCACAAAGGCGGTGCCTCCACCGACCCTGGAAATTACCGGCCCATTAGCTTGACAAGCCTTATCTGCAAAGCCATGGAGAGGATCATAATGGACCTCATAAATAAAGACATAGAGAATTTGCAGACTTTGGATCCAACCCAGTTTGGCTTTGTCAACGGCAGATCATGCCTTTTAAACTTGGTTGACTTCTTGAAACAGTCACCAAAGCCATTGTGAGGAAAGGCAGTCCATACAGCCTACCTCGATCTGGCTAAGGCCTTCGATACAA
>NC_056739.1:1706401051-1706406051 GCF_019279795.1 Protopterus annectens | reverse complement strand
GAATCTCTGGCTCCCTGGTTACGCGGACCATCTCTACCCCGAAAGGGGCATCTTCCATATGAGTTGCCCCCTCTGTCCCAGAGGGATTGTTCACCACGAGTGTCCCGAAAGGATCCATGGGATTTCTTGAACCATATTTTTACACCCTTCTGGTTCCTGGAGTAGGGCCTCTGGGGGTTGGAAAAGTGTATACCCACAGCAGACAAGCTCTTTCTGTCTTCTAACTATGTGCAAGTGTGTCACGTACCTTGGGTCCAAAACGTGCAGAGTCGTCGACTTGCGTTAAAGAAGAAAGATTTAAAGGGGTCTGCAAAAATCACACAACCGCATCCAAACACTACATCTCATGACAACACCATATGCGGCAGCTCGAATTGCCCCCTTGGTGGTGTGAGATATCAGACGCATCGAGGAGTTTGAGATGGATTCAAGGGTAGCTAGCTGCGAGACGACAGTGTCACGGAGCTAATCCGGCAGTAGCCCCGCCAAAGAGGAAGACATTTCAGAAATTAGGTCTCTTTGAAGGCGAGTAAAGTGTGTCAGATAATTCAGCGACCAAATGATGAATGTCACTGAAGCATAGGTCCACTTCCCTAGTCTGTCCATGGTACGGGACTCTGTTTGGAGGATGGATGGTGGAACTATCTTCTGCCTGTTCCCTCTTGGTGGCCGCCGCCACGACCATAGAATCAACTGTCAACTGCTAGGACCAGTGGGGCTGGTCTTCAGGTGTAGATAAAATTTTTGTCTGGCCTCCGAGGGACAGGTTCTATTTTGTCCAGGGCCTTCCAGGCACGCTGCACAATTAGTTTAACAAGGTCATCTGCTAGTGGGGTCAATCAGGAAGTAGATGGCACGGCACGGAAGGCCTACAAGAACACAGATTCCTCAGAAGAAGGGTTATAGGACTTCCAGTCTCTCCACTGCTTGAGGATTTTGAGAATTTCTCTGAATGTGATGTTGTTTGGGGGAGACAGTGGGGACCCTTCCCCCTCATCACAATCATTGTCTTCGGTGATAGATTCCTCTGGTGAATCTAGGTGCTTCCTCTTGCACCATTTCTTCCAGGGTGGCTCCCCTGTGGGATCTTCTGAGGACGACTCCAGAGAAGGGGTTACCTTCAAAGAGGGTTCTTGTGACCCCCGTTCCCAGGGTCCCGAAATAGAGAGTTGGGAGAGGAGCAAGAGAACTGGAAGCCATCGGAGCCGTGGACATATATGGTGCCAGCGAGTAAATAGGTGCCGGGCTAGATACCAAGGTCTGGACGGTCCAATCACTGCTTCGGGAGAGCATCAGTTCCACCGGAGCCGATGCAGCAAGGGTGGACAGTGCCGACAGGGAAAACATTGCTGTCGGAACCGAGATAGTATGCACTGGAGGTATCTTGTCCTTGGCAGGTACTCGAGATTTGGAGCCAGTGGAGCCGAAGAAAACGGTCGGCACCATGGCTGGGGATGGTGCCAAAGCTGGTACAGTCATTGGAGCCAATGTCGGATTCAAGGACAGCACCGAAGTCAGTGGTGCCGAGATCAGAGCCGAAATAGGGGTGAATATCATGGACGGCACAGAGGGAGAAGACACAAAGCCTGGTGTTGATGAGGTCTGTGCCGAGGAAGCAAGGAGCCGAATCTGTTCCGTAACTGACAGAGATGCAAGAACTAAGTGACTCCGTTTGTCCTTATGTTTTTTGGTCTTTGGAGGGGGGAGACCTCCGACCCAAATAGAGCCTCTGAAAAATGTACCTTGAATAATCTGTTTTTCCTTATGTTTTTTGGTCTTTGGAGGGGGTGAGACCTCCGACCCAGATAAAGCCTCCGAAAAAAAAATGGTGCCTTGAGTAATCTTATTTTTCCTTATGTTTTATGGTCTTTGGAGGGGGCATGACCTCCGACCCAGATAGAGCCTCCGAAAAAACTGCCTCAAGTAATCCATTTTTCCTTATGTTTTTTGGTCTTTGGAGGGGGTGAGACTTCCGACCAAGATAGAGCCTCCGAAAAAGGTGTCGAGTAAACCTTTTAAGATAGGTTTATTATTATGTTCTGCTAGTGTACAATTACTGAAACTAGCACAAAAGTCACAGTCAGCTCTAATATGATTCACACCCAAATAGTAGACACAACGAACCTGTGTATCAGAGTTAGGCATCTTACATACACACTTGTCACACTGTTTACAAATCAACTTAGCTTTGTCTGACATAGCAAGGCAATAAGGCTATTCTATACAAAAAATAAGGGAGACAATACCAGTGATGTTATTTTTAAAAAAATACCACTAGTAGAAAGGAAAGGCCTGTCAAAGACAGGAGAGATGGACAGTACCAATAAAGGTAAAAAATTAAATTACCAAGGAAAAGGGTAGGAAATAGACTTAAGTTATAGGCGACAGTAAGAAAAGGCTAACTTGACTAAAAGTTAAATCATTTTGAAGAGAAACTGTCTTAAAATTAACAATTTTCTACTTAGCTTTGAGAGAAATGGCAAGCACGTCTGACTAGGAACAAGGCAAACGAGATCTGGAGTATCTAGGAGAGGAGCATTGTGGTAGGTTCTTAGCTGAGAGTTTGGCTTGCGCGAGCTGGGAAACGGCCGTATCGGTACCAAGGTCCTAACAGTAAATAATGAATAAAGATTTACAACATCAGATCCATATTTTAATATGAGAAACAACTATTTTTTTTTATCTAAAATCATTAACTTCAGTTATAACTTGATCTATTAAAATTCAGGAATAATTTCTTTCTAAAAATAGTTGCTTTAACTTAGTGCTTTCAATAGAAAAAATTCCACTGTCACTCATTATTCTGGACAGCCTAATAAACTGCCCCCCTGATGACGTTATACCTCATAAATAGAGGGTGCTGACTTTTAAAACCTAAATAACTGTTCCTAAAGTTTTTTTTTCCTATATACATGGATCTGAAATTCCAAATTAATTTTGGTCAAAAAATTGCACTTTCATCCCTTTTCCTCCTATGGTAAAACTTAAAAAGCAGAGGTTTTGTTTAATTTTGCGAAGAAAACAACTATCTAGTTATATTTCTAATCCGTGCAAGATGAAAACTATATCATCAATATAACACCTATAATTGTTTTTTCAAAATAGCTTATTTTAACGAGATGATCAGCTTTCCATACACTTAATACCAAATTTGCAAAAGCTGGGGCCATCTTGGCACCCACAATGATACCCTGCTGTTGATGGTAAATTTTATCATTAAATATAAAAAAAAAAAAAAAAAAATTGCTGATCAACCCACAAATGGTGTTAATTTTTTGTTTACTAAAAATGTATGTCTACTTAAGTACTATCTAATTATAATCCTTTGCTATGTATAATAGTATAAAGTGATTCTGTATCTAGTGTCATTAAGAAATTATCTTGTTTGGTTGGCGTAAAAAATGTTCATTAAGGAATAACCATGAATCCTTTAAGAAAAATATGCAGGTTTGAACTATAGGGGTCAAAACATAGTCTATGTATTCAGATAATTTATTCAGTCTTTGCACGTTTTAAAGAAACAATGTGCCTAAAGTTGTATGTATGTGTATATATATATATATATATATATACACACACACAGACACATAAATCTCTCATCTATCTACGCGGACACACACACACACACACACACACACACACACGTATATATATTCCTATTTTATATATATATATATATATATATATATATATAGATATATATATATATATATATATATATATATATATATATATATAAACTACACACACACACACACACACACACACACACACACACATATATATATATATATATATATATATATATATACACACACACACACACACATACACACACATATATGTGTGCACACACACACACTATATGTATATTTAATATTTATTTGATTGATATCTTGTGTATCTGTGTATGTATGTATACATATATACATACACACAGTTATTCATACATATATATTCGTATAGCTATACATATATGCATATATATATATATCATACATACACATATACACCCACACATATATATATATATATATATATATATATATATATATATATATATATATGTGTGTGTGTATATATGTTCATATGCATATATATATATATATATATATATATATATATATATATATATATACATATATATGTATACACACACACTACATATATACATACATATTCACAGTTATGTTTATAACATCTATTCATATATTTATTCACACACTTCAACAAATACGTCCAAAGAGTTGTGCAAAACAGGGTTAAACACACTTGTTTTTCTTTACACCATTAATTTCAAATATATCACTATTAAAAATGTGTAAAATGTATTTTTAAGTTTAACTTCCTGGAAAATAAATGAATGTCAGTAAGAACATTAACCATATTGGCTCTTTGTGCAGGAATAAAGGGCAACCCTTTACTTAAGACGTTAAAATGAGTGTCAGAAAATTCTCTGCCATTAAGATTGAAGATGGAACTTATATTAGAAACATTGTCCACTGTTGGATCTGTTAACGTCAGTTACTCCAATGATTTCTTCCTCATCCTCTTCTGCGGCCTGTCAATGTCCTGTTGGTTCCTCTTCCAGTTCCTTTCTCGAGCTAAAAAATTGTCCATGGTGATATGACTGGTGGAAACGTTGTGAACTACCATATTACCTGCCATAATGACATCTAAAGTGTCCACTGAACTGGATGCAAAGTTGTCCCCTGGATTAATGGCATTACTGACTTTAACAGAATTTATTGGCAGAAATTCATCCACCATAAATGTAAAATTGTTGGTATCCACATTGCCATTAGAAACACCACCATTACTGCCACCACCTTTGAATGCCCTTTAGTTTTTGAAGATGTATGTGTTGAATTCTCTTTGGTTTTGCAGGATGTATGTGTTTTATTTTTATATTTGTTACAATTTCTCATAAATGTTTTCTTTCTTTTAATTATTAGCTTTGAGACGTATCTTGACATTTTTGCAGCTATTCCATCCCATAA